>NW_026909584.1:0-20000 GCF_033115175.1 Lepus europaeus | reverse complement strand
TTGGTTCACCTTCCAATGGCCGCCGCGATAGCACGAGGCGGCCGGCGCACCGTGCTCTTCCGATGGCAGGAACCAGGTGCTTATCCTGGTCTCCCCTGGTATGCAGAGCCCAAACACTTGGGCCATCCTCCACTGCACTCCCGGGCCACAGCAGATAGCTGGCCTGGAAGAGGGGCAACTGGGACAGAATCGGTGGGAACATTTAATTTTGTGTTGGAATCACTAATTGGTTCCGCATGGAGACACCAGTTCTACACATTCGTATTTTCTAAGGAGAAAGCTAGAGGAACTGCGGCAAACTAACATGATATTTCTGTTTATATAGATGACATTTTATGCACTTCCCTAACGAAAAGACTTTGCTTTTCTCCAAAACCATTTTTACTGTTATTTTCTCAGTACACTTCATACGAATTCCACACCGTTTGTCCCGATATGACTGGATGAAAACAGAAATATCTGGTGGTGTTTTGGTTAACTCAATCCGAATCATTGTGAAAGCCTCTGTGTCTGTGTTTTCTGGATATTATCAATGGACTTTATTTTTTTGAATATTTTATCAGGGAACATTTAATTTTGTACTGTGGAAACACTAATTGGTTCATTATGGGGACACCAGCTGTACATATTAATATTTTCCAGGGAGACTGCTAGAGGAACTGCGGCAAACAAACATGATATTTCTGTTTGTATAGATGACATTTTATTCACTTGCCTAATGAAAAGACTATGCTTTTCTCCAAAACCATTTTTCTGTGATTTTCTCGGTACACTTCATATGAATTGCACACAAGTTTGTCTGGATATGACTGGATAAAACTGGAAATATTCCGTTTGGATTTGGCTAACTCAATCCCAGATATTGCTACAGCCTCTTTGTTTGTGTATTCCTGTTATTATCCACGGACTTTATTGTTTTGAATGCTTTTTATCAGGGAACATTTAATTTTGTACCGTTGAAAAGCTAATTGGTTCAACATGGGGACACCAGCTCTACACATTCGTATTTTCTATGGAGAAAGATAGAGGAACTGCGGCAAACAAAAATGATATTTCTGTTTGTATCTATGAGATTTTATGCACTTGCCTAACGAAAAGACTTTGCTATTCTCAAAACCCATTTTTACTGTGATTTTCTCGGTCCATTGCATACGAATTCCACACCAGTTTTCCCGGATATGACTGGGAGAAACCGGAAATATCTGGTTTTGTTTTGGCTAAATCAATCCCAAATATTGCCCCATCCACTTTGGCTATCTCAATCCAAAAAAATTGTGAAAGTTTCTTTTTTTGTGTGTTTTCTGGACATTATCGATGCACTTTATTGTTTTGAATATTTTTATCAGGGAACATTTAATTTTGTACCGTAGAAACACTAATTGGTTCCACATGGAGACACCAGCTCTACACATTCGTATTTTCTAGGGAGACCGCTAGAGGAACTGCGGCAAACAAACATGATATTTCTGTTTGTATAGATGACATTTTATAAACTTGCCTAAGGAAAAGACTTTGCTTTCCTCCAAAACCATTTTTCTGTGATTTTCTCGGTACACTTCATATGAATTTTACACCAGTTTGTCCGGATATGACTGGATGAAACCGGAAATATCCGGTTTTGTTTTGGTTAACTCAATCCGAATTATTGTGAAAGCCCCTGTGTGTGTGTTTTCTGGAAATTATCAACGGACATTATTTTTTTGAATGTTTTTAATCGGGGAACTTTTTATTTTGAGCTTGGATACAGTAATTGGTTCCACATGGAGACAACAGCTGAACATATTCATATTTTCTAGGGAGAAACCTAGAGGAACTGCGAGAAACAAACATGATATTTCTCTTTGTATAGATGACATTTTATGCACTAACCTAACAAAAAGACTTTGCTTTTCTCCAAAACCATTTTTACTGTGATTTTTTGGATCATTGCATACGAATTCCACACCACTTTGTCCGGATATGACTGGATGAAACCGGAAATATCCGGTTGTGTTTTGGCGAACTCAATCTGAAATATTGTGAAAGCCTCTGTGTTTGTGTTTTCTGGGTATTATCGATGGACTTTCTTGTTTTGAATATTTTTATCAGGGAACATTTAATTTTGTGCCGTAGAAACACTAATTGGTTCATCATGGGGACACCAGCTTTACACATTCATATTTTCTAGGGAGACTGCTAGAGGAACTACGCAAACAAACATGATATTTCTGTTTATATAGATGACATTTTATTCACTTGCCTAATGAAAAGACTTTGCTTTTCTCCAAAACCATTTTTCTGTGATTTTCTCGGTACCCTACATATGAATTGCACACAAGTTTGTCTGGATATGACTGTATAAAACCGGAAATATCCCGTTTGGATTTGGCTAACTCAATCCCAGATATTGCTACAGCCTCTTTGTTTGTATATTCCTGTTATTATCCACGGACTTTATTGTTTTGAATGCTTTTTATCAGGGAACATTTAATTTTGTACCGTTGAAAAACTAATTGGTTCAACATGGGGACACCAGCTCTACACATTCGTATTTTCTAGGGAGAAAGATAGAGGAACTGCGGCAAACAAAAATGATATTTCTGTTTGTATCTATGAGATTTTATGCACTTGCCTAACGAAAAGACTTTGCTATACTCAAAACCCATTTTTACTGTGATTTTCTCGGTCCATTGCATACGAATTCCACACCAGTTTTCCTGGATATGACTGGGAGAATCCGGAAATATCTGGTTTTGTTTTGGCTAAAACAATCCCAAATATTGCCCCATCCACTTTGGCTATCTCAGTCAGAAAAATTGTGAAAGTTTCTTTTTGTGTGTTTTCTGGACATTATCGATGCACTTTATTATTTTGAATATTTTTATCAGGGAACATTTAATTTTGTGCCGTAGAAACACTAATTGGTTCATCATGGGGACACCAGCTTTACACATTCATATTTTCTAGGGAGACTGCTAGAGGAACTACGCAAACAAACATGATATTTCTGTTTATATAGATGACATTTTATTCACTTGCCTAATGAAAAGACTTTGCTTTTCTCCAAAACCATTTTTCTGTGATTTTCTCGGTACCCTACATATGAATTGCACACAAGTTTGTCTGGATATGACTGTATAAAACCGGAAATATCCCGTTTGGATTTGGCTAACTCAATCCCAGATATTGCTACAGCCTCTTTGTTTGTATATTCCTGTTATTATCCACGGACTTTATTGTTTTGAATGCTTTTTATCAGGGAACATTTAATTTTGTACCGTTGAAAAACTAATTGGTTCAACATGGGGACACCAGCTCTACACATTCGTATTTTCTAGGGAGAAAGATAGAGGAACTGCGGCAAACAAAAATGATATTTCTGTTTGTATCTATGAGATATTATGCACTTGCCTAACGAAAAGACTTTGCTATACTCAAAACCCATTTTTACTGTGATTTTCTCGGTCCATTGCATACGAATTCCACACCAGTTTTCCTGGATATGACTGGGAGAAACCGGAAATATCTGGTTTTGTTTTGGCTAAAACAATCCCAAATATTGCCCCATCCACTTTGGCTATCTCAATCAGAAAAATTGTGAAAGTTTCTTTTTGTGTGTTTTCTGGACATTATCGATGCACTTTATTGTTTTGAATATTTTTATCAGGGAACATTTAATTTTGTACCGTAGAAACACTAATTGGTTCATCATGGAGACACCAGCTCTACACATTCGTATTTTCTAGGGAGACCGCTAGAGGAACTGCGGCAAACAAACATGATATTTCTGTTTGTATAGATGACATTTATACACTTGCCTAAGGAAAAACTTTGCTTTTCTCCAAAATGATTTTTCTGTGATTTTCTCGGTACACTTCATATGAATTCCACACCAGTTTGTCCGGATATCACTGGATGAAACCGGAAATATCCGGTTTTGTTTTGGTTAACTCAATCCGAATTATTGTGAAAGCCCCTGTGTTTGTGTTTTGTGGAAATTATGAACGGATATTATTTTTTTGAATGTTTTTAATCGGGGAACTTTTTATTTTGAGCTTGGATACAGTAATTTGTTCCACATGGAGACACCAGCTGAACGTATTTGTATTTTCTAGGGAGAAAGCTAGAGGAACTGCGACAAACAATCATGATATTTCTGTTTGTATAGATGACATTTGATGCACTTGCCTAACGAAAAGACTTTGCTTTTCTCCAAAACCATTTTTACTGAGATTTTTTTTTGGTTCATTGCATACGAATTCCACACCACTTTGTCCGGATATGACTGGATGAAAACAGAAATATCCGGTTGTGTTTTGACTAACTCAATCTGAAATATTGTGAAAGCCTCTGTGTTTGTATTTTCTGGGTATTATCGATGGACTTTATTGTTTTGAATATTTTTATCAGGGAACATTTAATTTTGTACCATAGAAACACTAATTTTTCATCATGGGGACACCAGCTCTACACATTCATATTTTCTAGGGAGACTGCTAGAGGAACTACGCAAACAAACAAGATATATCTGTTTGTATAGATGACATTTTATGCACTTGCCTAATGAAAAGACTGTGCTTTTCTCCAAAACCATTTTTCTGTGTTTTTCTCGGTACACTTCATATGAATTGCAAAAAAGTTTGTCTGGATATGACTGGATAAAACTGGAAACATCCCGTTTTGTTTTGGCTAACTCAATCCAGATATTGCTACAGCCTCTGTGTTTGTGTGTTCCTGATATTATCCACGGACTTTATTGTTTCGAATGTTTTTTATTAGGGAACTATATCTATATATACTGTAACTATGAGATTTTATGCACTTGCCTAACGAAAAGACTTTGCTATTCTCAAATACCTTTTTTACTGTGATTTTCTCGGTCCATTGCATACGAATTCCACACCACTTTTTCCGGATATGACTGGATGAAACCGGAAATATCCGGTTGTGTTTTGGCTAACTCAATCGCAGATATTGCTACAGCCTCTGTGTTTTTGTTTTCTGGATATTATCAACTGACTTTATTTTTTTTTCCTTTTTTTATAATTTTATTTAATGAAATAATTTTCCAGTGTACAGCTTATGGATTACAATGGCTTCCCCCTTCCATAACTTCTCTCCCTCCTCAACCCTCCCCTCTCCCGCTCCCTCTCCCCTTTCATTTGCATCAAGATTCATTTTCAATTCTCTTTATATACAGAAGATCAATTTAGTATATATGAAGTAAAGATTTCAACAGTTTGCACCCACATAGAACCACAAAGTGAAACATACTGTTTGAGTACTAGTTATAGCATTAAATCACAATGTACAGCACATTAAGGACAGAGATCCCACATGAGGAGCAAGTGCACAGTGGCTCCTGTTGTTGACCGAACAAATTGGCACTCTAGTTTATGGTGCCAGTAACCATCCTAGGCTGCCATCATGAGTTGCCAAGGCTATGGAAGCCTTCCAAGTTTACCGACTCTGATCATATTTAGACAAGGTCATAAAAGACAGAGTGAGGATAGTAACCAATGATCCTAAGAGTGGCATTTACCAGGTTTGAACAATTGTACAGCATTAAGTGGGGGAGAGGACCATCAATATACACAGGTTGGGAGTAGAGCCATTGGTGGTAGAGTAGAGGTTATGATTACAAAGGAATGAGGCCCAAGTGCACTAGACAGGGCCTAGAAGAAAGGACAGAGTCATTATTAGAGGAGCTAAGAAAGGTGCTGTCTAAGCTACAAGTAATTTTTCTGATTGAGAGGCAAACAGAACCTGATAGAAGGGGCTTGATAATAATCTGGTGGGCTTTAGGCCTTGCAAATTCAGAGGCCCACACCTATCTATCACTTCACATGGGGTATATCCTAAGGGAGGTGTGAACCTCCTAGGGGAAGGCACTCTGTTGACTTTCATTACTTGGCTGGCCTGGGAGGAGCGCTGGGCAGGTAAATGCAGGGGGCATCTCTAACAAGAAATTTACAGTTCTGCCTGCAATGTTGCTGAACCTACTTGACCAAACCCTCAGCTGCAGTGGTCACTTTGGAAGTTGGGCTGAGTGAAGGGCTTTTCAGCTTAGAGCCAATAAGATCTGTGGCTCTGACCTGGGCATCCTTCGACTCCAGGGCAGGTCCATTTCCAGTGATCCAACTCTTGGCAGAGCTACCAGGGCTCTTCACAAGCTGACTTCTGCTGAAGCCCAGGCTTACCACATTGAAAGCCACTGCAGTGGACTGGCCTGTTGGGTCTCCTTGAGGGCAGATCACTGTACAGATCAGCCATTAATAGGCCTGCCACCCATTGATTCTGATGCCGAGCTTTCTTTTCCTCCTGGTTTGTGTTAAAGCAGACCAGAGGATGCAAGTCAAGGGAGTGCCCAAGTCCCATCTCTAATCTTCTGCGGCCTGAACTACAAGTCTATAGTCACAGGCATGTTCTGCAGTAGTTTTTCTAAGGTAGACAATGCCCATGAGGAAAATTATATTCTCACTTGAAAACTTTCTTTCCCTTTGGACTGAAAGGGAGGTTTTTTTCTACTTACTGTATACTTCGCTGATGGCAAAGTGAATCTACTATGAGATTATTATTTAAGTTCTTATTTTGGCTATGCTATTACAGAAAAATGTTAGCCATCTCTTTTATAAGGTCTAAAGATTTAATTGTGCATCCTACAGATTCCTTTATAATAGAATTAGTTTCCTACCTTGAAGAGAATAGAGAAATGAAAGAACAAGTTGGGCTTAGAATAGAGAAATGAGGGAGCAAGTCCTAGATGGCTTACTGACAATAGCAATATGACATGAATACTTAGCAAACCGTTTCAACCATTAGAAAACAACTTAAGAAAACATTTACCAGAAGGTCCAATGCCTTCTATAAATTTTAAGAATCATGTATTTGAAAACACCTCTTAAATATCTAACATGGTGTAGTTTGTTTAGCCAGTAAACTTAAGCACAACCAACTAAAATGTTTTTAGTTTCTTTCTACCAACAAGTATAAAACATATGATACAGAGATCCAGGTCACACCAATTAAAATGTATCTTTGATGGATTTTAGCAGCTTAAATTTATGGACAATCTTATCTATAAGCCATTTAAAATAAAACTCTTAATAAAATTCCCCCATGTGGACATACAATATGTACACACATATAAAAGCATAATAGACCAATATAGCAATTTTAATAATAGCTTTTAAAATCTTTAACTCTTTTTCTAGATTGCCAATGGATTTGAATTGCTTTTTGTTTTTAGTAACCTCAGTTAACCATACTTTCTCTCAGTTGGTACTGTTAATACATTATTGGCTTCATCTGTTTACAGAGCCAACCCAAAATACTGAATACAATAAAAGTAGCTGGAAAAAGTCCATAGGAACCTATAGGAGGACAGCTAAACACACAACCAACAACGCTTTAGTTTTATTAGCAGTACATCATATATAACTATGGATGACAAAAGACTTTAAGTCGCCATGTTTAAAATTATAAACTCATCAACCAACAAGAGGCACTTGCTTACTTCACAGTATTTTTGAAAGCACCTGTAGGATTTTACAAGTATTTAACCCTTTAGGCCTCTGGGGCTTTCTCATTAAGATAACTATCATGTCTAGTAACACAAGATCATTAGACTTTTTAATTCTCAAACATTTGTATTAATGACATTTTCCATTATAGAAACTTAAAGTCTGGTAGCACATCACATCCTGACAGTCCTTCTAATATAATCCAAATAGCCTGCTTAGTTGGTGTCTCTATAAGATGAGAGACATAGGTCCTTTGATTTTTTCAGTTGGGCCCAAACTGGAAAAACCAAAGTCCAGGATTTACTGGAAATTTTAGAGACCAGATTGTTTGAAACTTTGATTTTTTGAATGCCTGTCAAGAATGCCAAGAAGGCTCAAAATCCAAAATATCTGGTTGAAATAAGATTCCTTAAAATCATGACATAACATAGACTAAATTTGATCATTGTTACAAGGTGACTATTCAAATCTTTGAAAAGAAGCACATATTTAATAACCCATAGCTCTTAATAAAAATTCAGCTGTTTTTGAACAATTAAAATTTAACAGACATCAAGAGCACATAATAGATTACTTGAACACATTGCTTTAACAGATCATCAGAGTTTAATTCTATGTCAAAGAGAAATTGAGCTTCCTGTGATCTTTTGCTGTGAGGTTTCCTTCCTTTACCTTCTTTCATATTGGTGACCGTGTTTCTGTGTTTCTGTGTGTAACACATCGTTAAGCATCTTTGGCAGGGCAGGATGAGTGGCAACAAATTCTTTCAGTTTCTGTTTGCTATGAAAAGTCTTAATTTCACCTTCATTCACAAATGAGAGCTTTGCAGGATATAGTATTCTGGGCTGGCAGTTTTTCTCTCTTAATACCTGGGCTATGTCTCGCCATTCCCTTCTAGCTTGTAGGGTTTCTGATGAGAAGTCTGCTGTGAGTCTAATTGGAGATCCTCTAAGAGTAATCTGACGTTTCTCTCTTGCACCTTTTAGGATCTTTTCTTTATGTTTCACTGTGGTGAGTGTGATTACAACATGTCGTGGTGAGGATCTCTTTTGGTCATGTTTATTAGGGGTTCTATAAGCTTCCTGTACTAAGATGCCTCTGTCCTTCTCCAAACCTGGGAAATTTTCTGCTAGTATCTCCCTGAAAATGCTTTCTAATCCTTTCTCCCTCTCCATGCCTTTAGGAACTCCTAGAACCCGAATGTTGGGTTTTTTAATAGTATCCTGTAGATTCCTGACAATATTTTTTAGATTTCTGATTTCTTCTTCTTTTCTTTGGTTTGCCTGTTTCCTTTCCTGTTCTCCGTCTTCTAAGTCTGATATTCTCTCTTCTGCTTCGCCCATTCTGTTTTTAAGGCTCTCTAATGTGTTTGTCTTTTGATCTATTGAATTCTTCATTTCATTATGATTTCTCGTCACTATCACAGTTTCTTGTTCCACTAGTTGCTTCATTTCATTTTGATTCGTCCTTAATATTTCATTTTCACGAGAGAGATTTTCTATCTTGTCCATTAAGGATTTCTGTAGTTCAAGAATTTGTTTTTGAGAACTTCTTAATGTTCTTATCAATTTTTTGAGATCCGCTTCTTGCATTTCTTCGATCTCATCGTCTTCATAATCTTGAATTGGGGTGTCTTTTTCATTTGTGGGCATCATAGTGTCTTCCTTGTTCTCGTTAGCTTGGTTTTTGTGTTTGTTGTTTGGCATGTTGGAGATATTTGGTTTCTTCACTGTGGTGTTTTTTCTTGTTACACTATGGCTCTATATTAAGTGGACTGTCTGCTTTCAGTGGAGTCTTAGAGGCTTGAGATGAGTGTGGACTGAGAGCTGTGTTTGGTTCCTCAGGGTTGAGGGTGTGTCAAAGATGACACTCCCAGGTTAGGTGTGGTAAATGTCTCTTTCTTTTTTTGATTCAAAAGGGAAGTAATTCTGCACAGCTGAACGTAATTGGAGGTAGTTAGCAGGCAAATGATATACCCACAGGAGCCAGAGATCAGAAGCTCTTTCCAAAGGACCACACAGGAAATGTGTGCTGCCCTCAGTGTGGGCTCCAATTCTCCTGCAGTCTCCCACTGGGTTGCCAAGTTAGATGCTAACCTCCTGTTATTTCACCCCTCCCCCCAGAGTCAGGTGTTTCTGCTAGGCTCAGGGCCGGTGCAGACCTGAGGTCGCACTGCTTATGATGTATGTCCAAAATGGCACCTGCTCTGTCTTGCTCACCTTTGAGAGGTGAGCGGAGAGAGAGAAACTTGTGACCGTATCTGCCACTTTTTTATTTTTTTCCTCTCTCTCTTCTCGTTAGCCTGGTGAATTTTTCCCCACGGAGTTTCAAGCCTCGTTCCCTCTAGCCTCCTCTTTCCACTTGCCCGCTGGTGTCTCGAGCTATTGAGGTTCGGCTCACCTCACGTTCCAGCGCTGGTGTGTTGAGTCTGCCGCTGGTGCCCCGAACTTGGGTTCCCACGCTCTCCACGCAGGTACACTCTGAATCATTAGTTCCGGAACTGTTTCCTCTGCTGTTTCATCCCCTACTCTTCCTTGACACTGCAGTATCTCCACTTCTATTAAACTGTCTCTCCCCGGAACTAACAGTGTGCTCCCTGACTATTCCGTCATCTTGCCACTCTCCTAATTTCCTATACGGACTTTATTCTTTAAAATGTTTTTTATCGGGGAACATTTAATTTTGAGCTTGGATACAGTTTTTGGTTCCACATGGAGACACCAGCTCTATATATTCATATTTTCTAGGGAGAAAGCTAGAGTAACTTTGGCAAACAAACATGATCTTTCTGTTTGTATAGATGACATTTGATGCACTTGCCTAACGAAAAGACTTTACTTTTCTCCAAAACCATTGTTACTGTGATTTTCTCGGTCCATTGCATACGAATTCTACACCAGTTTGTCCGGATATGACTGGATGAAACCGGAAATATCCGGTTTTGTTTTGGCTAACTCAATCTGAAATATTGTGAAATCCTCTGTGTTTGTGTTTTCTGGGTATTATCGATGGACTTTATTGTTTTGAATGTTTTATCAGGGGACATTTAATTTTCTGCTTGGAAACACTAATTGGTTCATCATGGGGACACCAGCTCTACACATTCGTATTTTCTAGGGAGAAAGCTAGAGGAACTGTGGCAAACAAACATGATCTTTCTGTTTGTATAGATGACATTTGATGCACTTGCCTAACGAAAAGACTTTGCTTCTCTCCAAAACCATTATTACTGTGATTTTCTCGGTCCATTGCATCCTAATTCCACACCAGTTTGTCCGGATATGACTGGATGAAACCAGAAATATCCGGTTTTGTTTTATCTAACGTAATCACATTTTTGCTACAGTCTCTGTGTTTCTGTTTCTGGATATTATCAACGGACTTTATTTTTTTTGAATGTTTTTTATCGGGGAACATTTTATTTTGAGCTTGGATACAGTAATTGGTTCCTCCTGGAGACACCAGCTGAACATATTCGTATTTTCTAGGGAGAAAGCTACAGGAACTGCGGCAAACAAACATGATCTTTCTGTTTGTATAGATGACATTTGATGCACTTGCCTAACGAAACGACTTTGCTTTTCTCCAAAACCATTTTTACTCTGATTTTTTCTGTCCATTGCATCCTAATTCCACACCACTTTTTCTGGATATGACTGGATGAAACCAGAAATATCCAGTTGAGTTTTGGCTAACTGAATCCGAAATATTGTGAAAGCCTCTGTGTTTGTGTTTTCTGGATATTATCGATGGACTTTATTGTTTTGAATGTTTTTATCAGGGAACATTTCATTTTCTAACATAGAAACTCTAATTGGTTCCACATGGAGACACCAGCTCTACACATTCGTATTTTCTAGCGAGAAAGCTGGAGGAACTGTGGCAAACAAACATGATACTTCTGTTTGTATAGATGACATTTGATGCACTTGCCTAACGAAAAGACTTTGCTTTTCTCCAAAACCATTTGTTCTGTGATTTTCTCGGTCTATTCATACGAATTCCACGCCAGTTTGCCCGGATTTGACAGGAAGAAAACAGAAATATCCGGTTGTGTTTTGGATAACTCAATCCGAAATATTGTGAAAGCCTCTGTGTTTGTGTTTTCTTGATAGCATCGATGGACATTATGGTTTTGATTGTTTGTTCAGGGAACATTTAATTTTATGCCTGGAATCACTAATTGGTTCTACATGGAGACATCAGCTCTACAAATTCTTATTTCCTTTGGAGAAAGCTAGAGAAACTGCGGCAAACAAACATGATCTTTCTGTTTGTATAGATGACATTTGATGCACTTGCCTAACGAAAAGACTTTGCTTTTCTCCAAAACCATTTGTACTGTGATTTTCTGGTCCATTGCAAACGAATTCCACACTCGTTTCTCCGGATATGACTGGAAGAAACCGGAAATATCCGGTTGATTTTTGCCTAACTCAATCCCAGATATTGTTACCGCCTCTGTGTTTGTGTATTCCTGATATTATCTACGGACATTATTGTTTTGAATGTTTTTTTTCAGGAAACATTTAATTTTCTGCTTGGAAACACTAATTGTTTCCACATGGAGACACCAGCTCTAGACATTCGTATTTTCTATGGAGAAAGCTAGAGCAAATGCGGCAAACAAACATAATATTTCTGTTTGTATAGATGACATTTGATGCACTTGCCTAACGAAAAGACTTTGCTTTTCTCCAAAACCATTTGTACTGTTATTTTCTCGGGCCATTTCATACGAATTCCACACCAGTTTCTCCGGATATGACTGGATGAAACCGGAAATATCTGGTTTTGTTTTGGCTAACTCAATCCCAGATATTGTTACCGCCTCTGTGTTTGTGTATTCCAGATATTATCCACAGACTATATTGTTTTGAATGTATTTTATCATGGAACATTAATTTTCTGCATGGAAACACTAATTGGTTCCACATGGAGACACCAGCTCTACACATTCGTATTTTCTAGCGAGAAAGCTAGAGGAACTGCGGCAAACAAACATGATCTTTCTGTTTGTATAGATGACATTTGATGCACTTGCCTAACGAAAAGACTTTGCTTTTCTCCAAAACCATTTTCACTGTGATTTTTTTAGTTCATTGCATACGAATTCCACGCCAGTTTCTCCGGATATGACTGGATGAAACCGGAAATATCTGGTTTTGTTTTGGCTAACTCAATCCCAGAAATTGCTACATCCTCTGTGTTTGTGTATTCCTGATATTATCTACGGACTTTATTGTTTTGAATGTTTTTTATCAGGGAAATTTTAATTTTCTGCTTGGAAACACTAATTGGTTCCACATGGAGACACCAGCTCTACACATTCGTATTTTCTAGGGAGAAAGCTAGAGGAACTGCGGCAAACAAACATGATCTTTCTGTTTGTATAGATGACATTTGATGCACTTGCCTAACGAAAAGACTTTGCTTTTCTCCAAAACCATTTGTACTGTGATTTTTTCGGTCCATTGCATACGAATTCCATACTAGTTTGTCCGGATATGACTGGATGAAACCGGAAATATCTGGTTTAGTTTTGCTAACTCAATCCCAGAAATTGCTACATCCTCTGTGTTTGTGCATTTCTGATATTATCTCCGGACTTTATTATTTTGAATGTTTTTTATAAGGGAACATTTAATTTTCTGCTTGGAAACACTAATTTCTTCCGCAGGAACACACCAGCTCTACACATTCGTATTTTCTAGGAAGAAAGCTAGAGGAACTGCGGTAAACACATGATTTTCTGTTTGTATAGATGAGATTTGATGCACTTGCCTAACAAAAAGAATTTGCTTTTCTCCAAAACAATTTGTACTGTGATTTTCTGGTCCATTGCAAACGAATTCCACACCCGTTACTCTGGATATGACTGGATGAAACCGGAAATATCCAGTTGATTTTTCCCTAACTCAATCCGAGATATTGTTACCGCCTCTGTGTTTGTTTATTCCTGATATTATCTACGGACTTTATTGTTCTGAATGTTTTTTTTTTCAGGAAACATTTAATTTTCTGCTTGGAAACACTAATTTGTTCCACATGGAGACACCAGCTCTAGACATTCGTATTTTCTAGGGAGAAAGCTAGAGGAACTGCGGCAAACAAACTTGATCTTTCTGTTTGTATAGATGACATTTGATGCACTTGGCTAACGAAAAGACTTTGCTTTTCTCCAAAACCATTTGTACTGTGATTTTCTCGGTCCATTGCATACGAATTCCACACCAGTTTGCCCGGATATGACTGGATGAAACCGGAAATATCTGGTTTTGTTTTGCCTAACTCAATCCCAGATATTGTTACCGCCTCTGTGTTTGTGTATTCCAGATATTATCCACAGACTTTATTGTTTTGAATGTTTTTTATCAGGGAACATTTAATTGTCTGCTTGGAAACACTAATTGCTTCCACATGGACACACCAGCTCTACACATTCGTATTTTCTAGGGAGAAAGCTAGAGCAACTGCGGTAAACAAACATGATCTTTCTGTTTGTATAGATGACATTTGATGCACTTGCCTAACGAAAAGACTTTGCTTTTCTCCAAAACCATTTTTACTGTTATTTTCTCGGTCCATTGCATATGAATTCCACACCAATTTGTCCGGATGTGACTGGATGAAAACGGAAATATGTGGTTTTGTTTTGGCTAACTCAATCCCAGAAATTGCTACATCCTCTGTGTTTGTGCATTCCTGATATTATCTACGGACTTAATTCTTTTGAATGTTTTTTATCAGGGAACATTTAATTTTCTGCTTGGAAACACTAATTGTTTCCACATGGAGACACCAGCTCTAGACATTCGTATATTCTAGGGAGAAAGCTAGAGGAACTATGGCAAACAAACATGATCTTTCTGTTTGTATAGATGACATTTGATGCACTTGCCTAACGAAAAGACTTTGCTTTTGTCCAAAACCATTTGTACTGTTATTTTCTCGGGCCATTTCATACGAATTCCACACCAGTTTCTCCGGATATGACTGGATGAAACCGGAAATATCTGGTTTTGTTTTGGCTAACTCAATCCCAGATATTGTTAACGCCTCTGTGTTTGTGTATTCCAGATATTATCCACAGACTTTATTGTTTTGAATGTTTTTTATCAGGGAACATTTAATTGTCTGCTTGGAAACACTAATTGCTTCCACATGGACACACCAGCTCTACACATTCGTATTTTCTAGGGAGAAAGCTAGAGGAACTGTGGCAAACAAACATGATCTTTCTGTTTGTATAGATGACATTTGATGCACTTGCCTAACGAAAAGACTTTGCTTTTCTCCAAAACCATTTGTACTGTGATTTTCTCGGTACATTGCATACAAATTCCACACCAGTTTGTCCGGATATGACTGGATGAAACCGGAAATATCCGGTTGATTTTTACCACTCAATCCCAGATATTGTTACTGCCTCTGTGTATGTGTATTCCTGATTTTATCCACAGACTTTATTGTTTTGAATGTTTTTTTTTCAGGAAACATTTAATTTTCTGCTTGGAAACACTAATTGGTTCCACATGGAGACACCAGCTCTACACATTCGTATTTTCTAGGGAGAAAGCTAGAGGAACTGCGGCAAACAAACATGATCTTTCTGTTTGTATAGATGACATTTGATGCACTTGCCTAACGAAAAGACTTTGCTTTTCTCCAAAACCATTTGTACTGTGATTTTCTCGGTCCATTGCATATGAATTCCACACCAGTTTGTCCGGATGTGACTGGATGAAACCGGAAATATGTGGTTTTGTTTTGGCTAACTCAATCCCAGAAATTGCTACATCCTCTGTGTTTGTGCATTCCTGATATTATCTACGGACTTAATTCTTTTGAATGTTTTTTATCAGGGAACATTTAATTTTCTGTTTGGAAACACTAATTGGTTCCACATGGAGACACCAGCTCTACACATTCGTATTTTCTAGGAAGAAAGCTAGAAGAACTGCGGCAAACACACATGATCTTTCTGTTTGTATAGATGACATTTGATGCACTTGCCTAACAAAAAGACTTTGCTTTTCTCCAAAACCATTTGTACTGTGATTTTCTGGTCCATTGCAAACGCATTCCACACCCGTTTCTCCAGATATGACTGGATGAAACCGGAAATATCCGGTTGATTTTTGCCTAACTCAATCCCAGATATTGTTACCGCCTCTGTGTTTGTGTATTCCTGATATTATCTACGGACTTTATTGTTTTGAATGTTTTTTTTCAGGAAACACTTAATTTTCTGCTTGGAAACACTAATTGGTTCCACATGGAGACACCAGCTCTAGACATTCATATTTTCTATGGAGAAAGCTAGAGCAAATGCGGCAAACACACATAATATTTCTGTTTGTATAGATGACATTTGATGCACTTGCCTAACGAAAAGACTTTGCTTTTCTCCAAAACCATTTTTACTGAGATTTTCTCGGTCCATTGCATACGAATTCCACGCCAGTTTCTCCGGATATGACTAGATGAAACCGGAAATATCCGGTTGATTTTTACCTAACTCAATCCCAGATATTGTTACCGCCTCTGTGTATGTGTATTCCTGATATTATCCACGGACTTTATTGTTTTGAATGTTTTTTTTCAGGAAACATTTAATTTTCTGCTTGGAAACAGTAATTGTTTCCACATGGACACACCAGCTCTACACATTCGTATTTTCTAGGAAGAAAGCTAGAGGAACTGCGGCAAACAAACTTGATCTTTCTGTTTGTATAGATGACATTTGATGCACTTGCCTAACGAAAAGACTTTGCTTTTCTCCAAAACCATTTGTACTGTGATTTTCTCGGTCCATTGCATACGAATTCCACACCAGTTTGCCCATATATGACTGGATGAAACCGGAAATATCTGGTTTTCTTTTGGCTAACTCAATCCCAGATATTGTTAACGCCTCTGTGTTTGTGTATTCCAGATATTATTCACAGACTTTACTGTTTTGAATGTTTTTTATCAGGGAACATTTAATTGTCTGCTTGGAAACACTAATTGGTTCCACATGGACACACCAGCTCTACACATTCGTATTTTCTAGGAAGAAAGCTAGAGGAACTGCGGCAAACAAACATGATATTTCTGTTTGTATAGATGACATTTGATGCACTTGCCTAACGAAAAGACTTTCTTTTCTCCAAAACAATTTTTACTGTTATTTTCTCGGTCCATTGCATACGAATTCCACGCCAGTTTCTCCGGATATGACTGGATGAAGCCGGAAATATCCGGTTGATTTTTACCTAGCTCAATCCCAGATATTGTTACCGCCTCTGTGTATGTGTATTGCTGATATTATCCACGGACTTCATGGTTTTGAATGTTTTTTTTTCAGTAAACATTTAATTTTCTGCTTGGAAACAGTAATTGTTTCCACATGTACACACCAGCTCTACACATTCGTATTTTCTAGGAAGAAAGCTGGAGGAACTGCGGCAAACAAACATGATATTTCTGTTTGTATAGATGACATTTGATGCACTTGCCTAACAAAAAGAATTTGCTTTTCTCCAAAACCATTTGTACTGTGATTTTCTCGGTCCATTGCATACAAATTCCACACCAGGTTGTCCGGATATAACTGGATGATACCGGAAATATCTGGTTTTGTTTTGGCTAACTCAATCTCAGATATTGTTACCGCCTCTGTGTTTGTGTATTCCAGATACTATCCACAGACTTTATTGTTTTGAATGTTTTTTATCAGGGAACATTAAATTTTCTGCTTGGAAACACTAATTGGTTCCACTGGAGACACCAGCTCTACACATTCGTATTTTCTAGGGAGAAAGCTAGAGGAACTGAGGCAAACAAACATGATCTTTCTGTTTGTATAGATGACATTTGATGCCCTTGCCTAACGAAAAGACTTTGCTTTTCTCCAAAACCATTTGTACTGTGATTTTCTCGGTCCATTGCTAACAATTTCCACACCAGTTTGTCCGGATATGACTGGATGAAACCGGAACTATCCGGTTGATTTTTACCTAACTCAATCCCAGATATTTTTACCGCCTCTGTGTTTGTGTATTCCTGATATTATCCACAGACTTTATTGTTTTGAAAGTTTTTTATCAGGGAACATTTAATTTTGTGCTTGGAAACACTAATTGGTTCCAAATGGTGACACCAGCTCTACATATTCATATTTTCTAGAGAGAAAGCTAGAGGTCCTGCGGCAAACAAACATGATATTTCTGTTTGTCTAGATGACATTTTATGCACTTGCCTAACGTAAAAACTTTGCTTTTCTCCAAAACCATTTTCACTGTGATTTTTTTAGATCATTGCATATGAATTCCACACCAGGTTGTCCGGATATGACTGGATGAAACCGGAAATATCTGGGTTTGTTTTGGCTAACTTAATCCCAGATATTGTTACCGCCTCTGTGTTTGTGTATTCCAGATATTATCCACAGACTTTATTGTTTTGAATGTTTTTTATAAGGGAACATTTAATTTTTTGCTTGGAAACACTAATTGGTTCCACATGGAGACACCATCTCTACACATTCTTATTTTCTAGGGAGAAAGCTAGAGGAACTGCGGCAAACAAACATGATCTTTCTGTTTGTATAGATGACATTTGATGCACTTGCCTAACGAAAAGACTTTGCTTTTCTCCAAAACCATTTCTGCTGAGATTTTCTCGGTCCATTGCATACGAATTCCACACCTGTTTGCCCGGATATGACTGGATGAAACCGGAAATATCTGGTTTTGTTTTGGCTAACTCAACACCAGATATTGTTACCGCCTCTGTGTTTGTGTATTCCAGATATTATCCACAGACTTTATTGTTTTGAATGTTTTTTATCAGGGAACATTTATTTTTCTGCTTGGAAACACTAATTGGTTCCACATGGAGACACCATCTCTACACATTCTTATTTTCTAGGAAGAAAGCTAGAGGAACTGCGGCAAACAAACATGATCTTTCTGTTTGTATAGATGACATTTTATGCACTTGCCTAACGTAAAGACTTTGCTTTACTCCAAAACCATTTGTACTGTGATTTTCTCGGTCCATTGCATAGAATTCCACACCAGTTTGTCCGGATATGACTGGATGAAACCGGATATATCTGGTGTTGTTTTGGCTAACTCAATCCCAGATATTGTTACCGCCTCTGTGTTTGTGTATTCCAGATATTATCCACAGACTTTATTGTTTTGAATGTTTTTTATCAGGGAACATTTAATTTTCTGCTTGGAAGCACTAATTGGTTCCACATGGAGACACCAGCTCTACACATTCGTATTTTCTAGGGAGAAAGCTAGAGGAACTGCGGCAAAAAAACATGATCTTTCTGTTTGTATAGATGACATTTGATGCACTTGCCTAACGAAAAGACTTTGCTTTTCTCCAAATCCATTTGTACTGTGATTTTCTCGGTCCATTGCATACGAATTCCACACCAGTTTGTCCTGATGTGACTGGATGAAACCGGAAATATCTGGTTTTGTTTTGGCTAACTCAATCCCAGAAATTGCTACATCCTCTGTGTATGTGCATTCCTGATATTATCTATGGACTTTATTGTTTTGAATGTTTTTTATCAGGGAACATTTAATTTTGTACCATTGAAACACTAATTGTTTCCACATGGTGACACCAGCTCTAGACATTCGTATTTTCTATGGAGAAATCTAGAGCAAATGCGGCAAACAAACATGATCTTTCTGTTTGTATAGATGGCATTTGATGCACTTGCCTAACGAAAAGACTTTGCTTTTCTCCAAAAACATTTGTACTGTTATTTTCTCGGGCCATTTCATACGAATTCCACACCAGTTTCACCGGATATGACTGGATGAAACCGGAAATATCTGGTTTTGTTTTGGCTAACTCAATCCCAGATATTGTTACCGCCTCTGTGTTTGTGTATTCCAGATATTATCCACAGACTTTATTGTTTTGAATGTTTTTTATCATGGAACATTTAATTTTCTGCTTGGAAACACTAATTGGTTCCACATGGAGATACCAGCTCTACACATTCGTATTTTCTAGGGAGAAAGCTAGAGGAACTGTGGCAAACAAACATGATCTTTCTGTTTGTATAGATGACATTTGATGCACTTGCCTAACGAAAAGACTTTGCTTTTCTCCAAAACCATTTGTACTGTGATTTTTTCGGTCCATTGCATACGAATTCCACGCCAGTTTCTCCGGATATGACTGGATGAAACCGGAAATATCTGGTTTTGTTTTGGCTAACTCAATCCCAGAAATTGCTACATCCTCTGTGTTTGTGCATTCCTGATATTATCTCAGAACTTTATTCTTTTGAATGTTTTTTATCAGGGAACATTTAATTTTCTGCTTGGAAACACTAATTGTTTCCACATGGACACACCAGCTCTACACATTCGTATTTTCTAGGAAGAAAGCTAGAGGAACTGCGGAAAACACATGATCTTTCTGTTTGTATAGATGACATTTGATGCACTTGCCTAACGTAAAGACTTTTCTTTT
>NW_026909583.1:0-20465 GCF_033115175.1 Lepus europaeus | reverse complement strand
AGTGTACCAGTTGGTACCATTGTTGGTATAATGTTTTGTAAGGAAGTTAAAAACCAACTCTATCTAAAGCCATGTATCTGCCAGGAGAATTGGAAGGAAGAGGTTTTAGGGAGACATTTAGATAATTTTATGTTTGGATTCCTTTAATCTTGTGTCTTACTGAGTCACCAAGTTCTAGTGGGATTCCCACATACAAATTTCTCTGGCCTTCCTTCCCTAGGTCACCCTCCACTGTTGAACTCTCATTCATTTCCATCACATCTTCATTCCTTTTCCATATAAATAAAATTGCTCCTACCTATTAACTGACTTTTCTACACTCTTCACAGAATATCCTGCTATCTCCTTACCCTGAGTCAGAAATGACAAAAAAATAGGCTGCATGCAAGGTCCAGCCCTGAAGACCTCTCACAACAGCAAAAACAGAGATTTTATATAGAAAACTGGATTTTTGTCTTTGCAAAATGAGTAAATCTGGTAATGATGGGCTCATTTTCCCCTCTGACATCTGTCAGCTGGAGCTGGCTGCTTTGGTTGGGACATGCACATTTCAGTTTGCCACGGTTCCCACCATGCCTGCTTCACCTGTTTCCTGGGAAGAATTTGAAAGGCACTTCAAGGGGACTTTCTGTTCTCTTTGAACACTCTTTTTCAAACTTCTTTGCTAGTGACCACAGTAAGAGAAGTATCATTTTATATCATGACCTGTTATATAAGTACATATTTATGAAATTATGAAAATAAAGTGGGCAAAAATTTCACAAAACATTGCTAAATTTATTCTAATTGTTTTTCCATTCCTAGTTTTCAGGCCACAAAAATTGATTCTATGGCCTATTTTAATGTTAAAATTTAATATTAAATTTTAAATGCTTTAGCATTTTAAAACCCACAGTTTGATTAACACATTGCCTTAAAAACCACTAAAACCGCTTCCTTTATTGCTTCATCTCCCACAGCCTGGGTGTTTGGCTAGCTTTCTATGATGCATTCAGTTTTTTGTTCTTTATCATTTGAGGGTATTTTATTCAGATATATCCTCTCTTTTCTTTAAGATTAAAGGCAGAGTTACAAAGAGGCAGAGGCAGAGAAAGAAAGAGGGTTCTTCTATCCTGGTTCACTCCCCAGATGGCCGCAATGGTCAGAGCTGTACCAATCCAAAGTTAAGTGCCAGGAGCTTCTTCCAGGTCTCCCACTCAGGTGCAGGGGCCCAAGGACTCAGACCATCTTCTATTGCTTTCCCAGGCCATAGCAGAGAGCTGGATTGAAAGTGGAGCAGCCAGGACTCAAGCCGGTGCCCAAATGGGATGTCGGTACTGCAGGCCACAGTGCCAGCCCCTGTTTCACCTCTTTTTTAAAAAAATATTTATTTATTTGAAAGGCAGAGAGTTACAGAGAGTGGGAGGGACACATCTTCCATCTGCTGGTTCATTCCCCAAATGGCCACAGTGGCCAGAGCTAGGCTAGGCCGAAGGGAGGAGCCTAGAACTCCTTTGGGTTTCCCACATGGGTGGCAGGGGTCCAAGTACTTGGGCCATCTTCTGCTTCTCTCCCAGGTGCATTAGCAAGGGAGATGGATTAGAAATAGAGCAACTGGGACATGAACCAGTGATAATATGGGGTGCGAGCATTGGAGGCAGCGACTTAACTAATTGTGCCACAATACCAACCACTATCACCTCCCTATAACTGTCATCTACCCATCTTGAAATCATTTGCCCACATTTAATGAGTTCCTCTATTCAACTGATTCCATTGTCCCAAATTGGCAAGTTAGTCCCTTTGATTCCAGTGGCCTATAATTCTTACAACCACATGTTGAGTCTTTTAATCCTGTAGAACTGAAGAGCTTCTGGAGATGCAGTTTTAAATTTGGGCCAGCGCTGTCGCATAGTGGGTAAAGCCACTGCCTGCAGTGCCAGCATCTTATATGAGTGCCAGTTTCAGTCCTGGCTGCTCCACTTCCAATCCAGCTCTCTGCTATGACCTGGGAAAGCAGTGGAGGATGGCCCAAGTCCTTGGGCCCCTGCACTTGCATGTGAGACCTAGAAGAAGCTCCTGGCTCCTGTCTTCAGATCAGCACAGCTACGGCCGTTGCAGCCAACTGGGGAGTGAACCAGCGGACGGAAGACCTCTCTCTCTCTCCCTGCCTCTCCTTCTCTCTCTGTGTAACTCTGACTTTAAAATAAATAAAATAAATCTTTAAAATTTTTTTGAATATTCCATTTTCTCTTTCTTTTTTTTTTTTTTGAAAGGCAGAATTTGAGAGAGGGAGGGAGGGAGAGAGAGAGAGAGAGAGAGATATCTTCCATCTGCTGGTGCACGCCCCAAATGGCCCTGATGGTTGGGACTGGACCAAAGCCAGGAGCCAGAAACTCCATCTGGGTCTCCTACATGGCTGGCAAGGTCCCAAGTACTCAGACCATCTTCCACTGCTTTCCCAGGTGCATTAGAGGGAGCAGGATGAGAAGTGGAGCAGCTGGGACCATAACCCGCTATGCCACAACACCAGCTCCTGAATATTCCATCCTTTCATCACAATTGTTTATCCTTTTTTCCCTCTTTTTTTTTTTTTTTTTTGATTTGTTTTATTTATTTGAAAGAGTTAGAGAGGTAGAGACAGAGAGGTCTTCCATCCGCTGGTTCACTCCCCAGATGGCCACAACCACTGGAGCTGCGCCAACCCGAAGCCAGGAGCCAGGACTTCTTCCAGGTCTTCCACATGGGTGCAGGGGCTCAAGGACTTGGGCCATATCATACTGCTATCCCAGACCATAGCAGAGAGCTGGACTGGAAGAGGAGCAGCCGGAACTCAAACCAGCGCCCTTATGGGATGCCGGCGCTTCAGGCCAAGGCTTTAACCCGCTGCACCACAGCACCGGCCCCTGCCCTCTCTTTTCAGTACTCTGATGTGTTTCCTTTTTTAACTCACTAAGTCTCCATTCTCCAACAGTTTTCTTCCATTATCCAGCTACCCACATTACTTGCATGTATAGTGGTGCTATTGAAAGGTGATCAAGGAAATCTGAAATCCCGTAGAAAGCATTACGGCTGCAGTCTTAAGGTCTCAGACCTCTCTGAAGCCCTCAACTCTGTCATGTTACACGATTTTAGCCAGGTTCCTCACTTACGACGCAGATTTTCCAGATTTTCACCATTCTCTCTACTCTACTCAGTTGTGAGTACTTCTAGAAGAATTAGAAGTGATGGTTTTGATTTGGATTTTTCTGATGGCTAGTGATCCTGAGCATTTTTTCATGTGTCTGTTGGCCATTTATATTTAATCCTTTAAAAAATACCTTTTCCAGGCCGGCGCCGCGGCTCAACAGGCTAATCCTCCGCCTTGCGGCGCCGGCACACCGGGTTCTAGTCCCGGTTGGGGCACCGATCCTGTCCCGGTTGCCCCTCTTCCAGGCCAGCTCTCTGCTGTGGCCAGGGAGTGCAGTAGAGGATGGCCCAAGTCCTTGGGCCCTGCACCCCATGGGAGACCAGGATAAGCACCTGGCTCCTGCCATCGGATCAGCGCGGTGCGCCGGCCGCAGCGCGCTACCGCAGCGGCCATTGGAGGGTGAACCAATGGCAAAAGGAAGACCTTTCTCTCTGTCTCTCTCTCACTGTCCACTCTGCCTGTCAAAAATAAAAAAAAATAAAAAAAATAAAAAACCTTTTCCTGTTCTGTGCCCATTTCTTAACTGGATTGTTTGTTTTGTTGTTGTTGAGTTTCTTGAGCTGTTTATAGATTCTGGATATTAATCCTGTATTAGTTGCACAGTTTGCAAATATTTTCTCCCGTTCTGTCGTTGCCTCTCCACTTTGTTGAGTGTTTCCTTTGCAGTGCAGAAACTCTTCTTACCCTTCACTTGTAAAACTTGCTACAGTGCATT
Organism: Lepus europaeus; assembly: GCF_033115175.1. Taxonomy (NCBI): domain Eukaryota; kingdom Metazoa; phylum Chordata; class Mammalia; order Lagomorpha; family Leporidae; genus Lepus; species Lepus europaeus. The sequence goes on along the minus strand of NW_026909583.1, from coordinate 16,581 downwards.
CTATTTATTTATTGTTTTTAAGATTTATTTCTTTATTTGAAAGACAGGGTAACAGAGAGGAAGATGGAGGGAGGGAAAAAGAGAAAGCAAGAGACCTTCACCCACTGGTTCATTCTCCAAATGGCCACAATGGCCAGGGTTGGGGCAGGCCAAAGCCCAGAACTACATGCAGGTCTCTCAGATGGATTGTTTGGGCCTAGGTACTTGGACCATCATCCTCTTCTTTTTCAGGCTCCTTAGAAGGGAGTCAGATCAGAAGCGGAGCATCCATGACTCCATCTGGCATTCCATTATGAGCTGCTGGCATTTCAAGTGCTGGCTTAACCTTCAGCACGACAATTCCAGCCTCTGTTTATTTATTTGTTTATTCAAGAGGCAGAACAAGAGCACTCTCATCCTGTAGTTCAACCCCCAAATGCCTGCAACAGTCAGAAACCAGGAACTCAACCCAGGTTTTCCACATGGGTGGCAGGAACCCAATAATTTGAGCCATCACTGTTGTCTCCCAAGGCCTTGCACAAGCAGGAAGGTGGAGTCAGGAACGAGGCAGGAGTCTAACCCGGGTACTCCAATGAGGGACATGGTATCTGAACCATTAAACCAAATGCCCACTCCTGTATTTTAGTTTTAAATAAGGAAACAAAACTTTTCTGTGACTAAAAGGGGTCTTTTGTTAGACATCATTCTGTGTATCATTTTATACAAACAAGCTAGAAATAATGGTCTGTAATCTCCCCCTGCTTTCTCCTGTTGCTCATCACTGAAGTTCATGCTCAAGTGCTACCCCCTCCAGTATCCTCAAGTCATACATGTTTGGGCTGACTGTGGCTTAGTGGATAAAGCCACTGCCTGTGGTGCTGGCATCCATATGGGCACCAGTTCAAGTCCTGGCTGCTGCTCTTCTGGTCTATCTCTCTGCTATGGCCTGGGAAAGCAGTAGAAGATGGTCCAAGTCCTTGGCTCCTGTACCCATTTGGGAGACCTGAAAGAAGCTCTTGGCTCCTGGCTTTGGATCAGCACAGCACTGGCCATTGCAGCCATTTGGGGAGTGAACCAGCAGATGGAAGACTTCTCTCTTTCTCTCTCCCTCTCCCTCTCTGTAACTCTGCCTGTCAAACAAATAAATAAATCTTTAAAAAAAAAAAGAAAGAAAGAAAAAAGAAAAAAAAAAGACATACATGTCCCTATCCAGGCAAGCATAGGATTTTTCACCTCTGTTCTCATAGTCCACCACAACTCTTTTTTTTTTTTTAAGATTGATTTTATTTATTTAGAAAAGTTACAGAGACAGAGAGGAAGATCTTCCATCGCTGGTTTGCTCCCTGGATCGCTGTGATAGTGGGGGCCGGGCCAGGCTGAAGCCAGGAGTCTGAAACTCCATCCAGTTCTCCCATATGGGTGGCACTTGGGCCATCTTCTGCTGCTTTCCCAGGCGCATTAGTAGGATGCTGGATGGGAAATGGAATAGCTTAATCTGCTGTGCCACAACACTGACCCCTACCATGACTGTTTTAATGCTTACTACATTGTAGTTTTGTTAGACACTTTGGGAGAATTTCCTGTAGTAGTTTGTCTTTGGATACCAATTACCTTATGCTGTGCCATCAGGAACATAGAAGTTTATAAATAATGACTAAAGAATATCTTTTTAAAAATATAATTAAAGGACCCAGCCTTGTGGCATAGAGGTAAAGTCACTACCTATGATGCTGTCATCCCAAATGGGCACCAGTTCATATGCTGGCTATTTCAGTTCCAATCCAGCTCCCTGCTAATAACCTTGGAAAGCAGCAGAGGATGGCCCAAGCGCTTAGGTGTCTTCAGCTACTTGGGTTAACCAGATGAAACTGCTAGCTCTTGGCTTTGGCCTTTCTCAGCCCTGGCCATTGCAACCATCTAGGGAGTGAGCCAGTGGATGGAAGATATCTCTGTCATTCTCTCTGTCTCTCTCTCAAATAAATCTTTTAAAGTGGTGTGTATATAAGCTATATTAAACATAACCTTTGTCAGAGTTTCAGTAATATTAATTGTTTTGACATATTATTCCATATGGTTGATGAAAGAGTAAATGGGGCTGGTGCTGTGGTACGGTGGGTTAAGCCACTGTCTGCAGTGCCGGCATTCCATATGGGCACCAGTTCGAAGCCCAGCTTCTCCACTTCCAGTCTAGCTCCCTGCTAATGTGCCTGGGAAAGCAGCAGAGGATGACCCAAGTGCTTGGAACCCTGCACCTATGAGGGAGACCCAAATGAAATTCTTGGCTCTTAGCTTTGGCGTGGCCATTGAGGCCATTTAGAGAGTGAGCCAATGGGTAAAGGATCGTTCTCTCTCCTTCTTTCTCTCCCTCTCTCTTTGTAGCTCTGACTTTCCTTCTCTCTTTGCAGCTCTGACTTTCAAATAATAAAAATAAATCTTTAAGAAAAAATAATTATGGGCCGGCGCTGTGGCGCAGTTGGTTAATCCTCTGCGTGCAGCGCCTGCATCCCATATGGGCGCCGGTTCTAGTCCCGGTTGCTGCTCTTCCAGTTCAGCTCTCTGCTGTGTCCCGGGAGGGCAGTAGAAGATGGCCCAAATGCTTGGGCCCCTGCACCCACGTGGGAGACCAGGAGGAAGCACCTGGCTCCTGGCTTCGGATCAGTGCAGCTCTGGCCGTTGCAGCCATTTGGGGGATGAACCAACGGAAGGAAGACCTTTTCCTCTGTCTCTCTCTTTCATTGTTTGTAACTCTACCTCTCAAATAAATAAATAAAATCTTTAAAAAAATAAATAAATAAAAAGAAATAGCAAATATGCTATTTTTTCCCAAATGAATCTCAGAAATTTATCTTTTAATTTCTACAAATAGTTAAAAGTTATAAGTTTTTTAATGTTAGAGATATAAGCATGAAAATGAGTACCTTCTATATTTAATTATTAATAATTAGATTTTTATGTATATTTATTTTTAACAGAATCATTCCGTGCACCCACATTTTCATATGGACCAGATGGAAATGGTTTCTCTCTTGGATACAGTAAAAATTGGAGACAAGTATTTGGTGATGAAAAGAAATATTGGCTGCTTCCAGTATTTTCAAGGTAATTTACAAAATGCAGATCTCAGGAAATATGAAATCTGTGTTCTCTCTCTCTGGTTAAATATTTTAACATTCATAGAATATACAATGACATTCTAATGGGCATTTAGGATGAAAACTCAGAATATCTTGATTTTATATAAAATATTTTACTTTTTCTTTTTTATGTAAGATAAAGGGAGTCTTTGAACATACGTATTTAAATGGAAAGTAGAAAAATAAATTTGATTTATAAAAAGTAAGAATCACCTTTTTCCTTCAAAATGAAAATAAGTTGTTTAAAGTAAAAACCTACAAGAATTTATATGTATTAGCTTCACAAAGATTCCTTTGCAGATTTCATATGCACTCTATTATCTTCAATCAAAGAAGACAAACGCATAATGTAATTTTAATTCAAGTGTGAAAGAATATGTATTCCGTATGATTCATGGTTTCCATGTCTCCCTAGTTCCCAGCCATTTTAGGCCTTTAAACTGCCAAAATCATAGAGAAGGAAGATTATTTTAATTCAAGTGATGTATTTTCATGAGGTGTTGGCAGGTTTTCATCTTAATTAACTGCCTTTTCTTTTTGTCTGAAACTGACTTATTTTGCCTTCATTTTTGAAGGACATTGTTGTGTGATATAGAATTTTAGATGTTGCATTGTTGTCTTTTGGCTTTTTTTTAATGGCAAGTTAATGATCACACATATTTTTACCCTCTCTATATATAAAATATGTCTTCTCTCTGGTTACTTTTAAGTCTTTTTGTTTATCACTGTTTTTCACACAATTTGTCACATACTTTGATATAGTTGGATTGGTTAAGATTCTTATATATGTTGTTTTTATAGCTTTCATCAAATTTTAAAAACCTGTAATTATAATTTTTCATTCTGTGGTCTTCTCCCCCTGCCGTTACTGTAGGAACTCCAGTTCTACATGTATTAAGTTCAAAGTTTTGTACAGCTCAGTGTTGTACTCTTCATTTTTGTTCAGTTGTTTTTGCACCTCATTTTGTGTGGATTTTATTGCTGACTTTTACAATCTGTTCTGTGTTGTTTCTCGATTGTCTCATGTATTCCAGGTTTTTCCACTCCTACTGGTTGGAACACCAGACTATTTGTTTTGAAAGCTGCTTTTTTTTTAAGATTTATTTATTTTAGTTGAAAGTCACAGTTACACAGAGAGAGAAGGAGAGGCAGAGAGAGAGGTCTTCCATCCTCTGGTTCACTCCCCAGATGGCCACAACTACCAGAGCTGGGCCAATCTGAAGCTGGGAGCCAGGAGCTTCTTCTGGGTCTTCCACATGGGTGCAGGGGCCTAAGGACTTGGGCCCTCTTCCACTGTGAAAACTATTTTCTCTAAACAGAGAATCCAGATTTGACAGGGTGTTTTTGGGGAGGATGGGGGGGTCCCTTCCTTTAAAAGACTTTATTCCGTTATCTTCTGGTGTATCTTGTTATTGACAAGTCAGACTCACTCTTTATTCTACTGTTGGTAAATTGCTGTGCCTTATTTTTTTTTTTTTTTTTTAAGATTTGACTACTTTTTTTTTTTTTTACTTTTATTTAATGAATATAAATTTCCAGTGTACAGCTTATGGATTACAATGGCTCCCCCCCCCCATAACTTCCCTCCCACCCGCAACCCTCCCCTCTCCCGCTCCCTCTCCCCTCCCATTTGCATCAAGATTCATTTTCAATTCTCTTTATATACAGAAGATCAATTTAGTATAAAGATTTCAACAGTTTGCACCCACATAGAAACACAAAGTGAAACATACTGTTTGAGTACTAGTTATAGCATTAAATCAAAATGTACAGCACATTAAGGACAGAGATCCCACATGAGGAGCAAGTGCACAGTGGCTCCTGTTGTTGACCCAACAAATTGACACTCTAGTTTATGGCGCCAGTAACCACCCTAGGCTGTCGTCATGAGTTGCCAAGGCTATGGAAGCCTTCCAAGTTTGCCGACTCTGATCATATTTAGACAAGGTCATAAAAGACAGAGTGAGGATAGTAACCAATGATCCTAAGAGTGGCATTTACCAGGTTTGAACAATTATACAGCATTAAGTGGGGAAGAGGACCATCAGTACACACAGGTTGGGAGTAGAGCCATTGGTGGTAGAGTAGAGGTTATGATTACAAAGGAATGAGGCCCAAGTGCACTAGACAGGGCCTAGAACAAAGGACAGAGTCATTATTAGAGGAGCTAAGCAAGGTGCTGTCTAAGCTACAATTAAGTTTTTTGATTGAGAGGCAAATAGAACCTGATAGAAGGGGCTTGATAATAATCTGGTGGGCTTTAGGCCTTGTAAATTCAGAGGCCCAGACCTATCAATCTCTTCACATGGGGTATATCCTAAGGGAGGTGTGAACCTCCTAGGGGAAGGCACTCTGTTGACTTTCATTACTTGGCTGTCCTGGGAGGAGAGCTGGCCAGGTAAAGGCAGGTGGCATCTCTAACAAGAAATTTACAGTTCTGCCTGCAATGTTGCTGACCCTACTTGACCATCCCCTCAGCTGCAGTGGTCCCTTTGGAAGTTGGGCTGAGTGAAGGGCTTTTCAGCTTAGAGCCAATAAGATCTGTGGCTCTGACCTGGGCATCCTTCGACTCCAGGGCAGGTCCATTTCCAGTGATCCAACTCTTGGCAGAGCTGCCAGGGCTCTTCACAAGCTGACTTCTGCTGAAGCCCAGGCTTACCACATTGAAAGCCACTGCAGTGGACTGGCCTGTTTTTTTTTTGTTTTTTTTTTTTTTTTTTTTTTTGACAGGCAGAGTGGACAGTGAGAGAGAGAGACAAAGAGAAAGGTCTTCCTTTGCCGTTGGTTCACCCTCCAAAGGCCGCCGCAGTCGGCGCGCTGCGGCCGGCGCACCGTGCTGATCCGAAGGCAGGGGAGCCAGGTGCTTCTCCTGGTCTCTGATGGGGTGCAGGGCCCAAGCACTTGGGCCATCCTCCACTGCACTCCTGGGCCATAGCAGAGAGCTGGCCTGGAAGAGGGGCAACCGGGACAGAATCTGGCACCCCAACCGGGACTAGAACCCGGTGTGCCAGCGCCACAAGGCGGAGGATGAGCCTATTGAGCCACGGCGCAGGCCTAAGATTTGACTACTTTTAAGATTTCATTTTTGTCACTGGTTTTAAGCAGTTATTTGGTGATTGTTCTTTAGGCTGGCTTCTTGGATCTGTGAAATCTATAATGATCAACAGATCTGAATAATTTTTTATCCATTATATCTTCAGGAATTTTTCTGCGTGCTTCCCTCCTCTCATCCACTCGCTGCCAGCTTTACCAGTACTCAAACACGTGTCTGTAAACTGCTTGGTAGTGACCCACAGGTCATTGCCACTCTGTCCTTCTCTCTCCCAGCCCCATCTTCATTTCTCTTTGCCTCAGTTTGGTTAATTTCTACTACTAAGTCTACAAGTTCACTGACCACTTCTTCTGTAGCACTTAATCTGGTGGTCAGCCCATCTAGTATGTTTCCCATTTCAGGTATATTTTCAGCTCCAGAAATTAATTTGGTTCTTTTCTTAATACCTTACTTCTCCTTTTATAATACCATTTTTTCTTTTAATTCATGGACATTTAAAATTGCTGTTTTAGTCGTCTTTGCTAACTTTTACTGAAATTGATAACTTTTTGATTCTTTTCTATTGGCTTTTTTTTTGTTTTGTTTTCCCTTAGCATTGGATCACAGTTTCTGCTACTTCTCTTGTCTAGCAGTTTTTGACTTATGCTGCACTTTTCGTTTTCTTTTTCATTTGCGTGGCAGGCAGACAGACAGATGAAAGAGAGCTCCCATTTGCTTGTTCACTTCCCAGTTGCCCACAACAGCCTGGACTGGGCTAGGCCAAAGTCAAGAGCTAGGGACTCAGTTCAAGTTTCCCACATGGGTGGCAGGAACCCAACCACCACTGTACTTCCACATGTCGCTTCCCAGGGTCTGCAGTTGGCCAGAAGCTGGAATCAGGAGGTGGATTTGAGAATCAAACCCAGGCACTCCACTATGGGATCAGGGTGTCTAAGTGACATCTTAACCACTAAGCCTAAACACCTGCCCCTGGGTGTTGGACATTTTGAATGATCCTTGTAAGCTGGGTATCAATTTTATTGTCTCCTTTTAAAGAATGTTGAATTTTGTCTGGACAGGCAGTTAAGTTACTTGTGTTTCAATTTCTTCTTTTTGAGACAGGTTTTAAGCTTTATGGATTAGATCCAGGGTAGCATTTTCACGAGGGCTAGTTTAGCCCTGCAGTAGGGGGCTCTCTACCAATTCCGTGCACTCAGCTAGATCTTTCTGCTGTGACTGGTCAGCTTTGACTGTTTTGTGGGAACTCTATGAATTGTACATCTTCTGCTTTCCAATGTTTTTCCATATTCACCAGCGCAGCCTCGTATTCAACAAAAGACTCGAGGACAACACTGTACAGATTTATGTAGTTATTTCTCCGCATATCTCCCTATTTCTCAACTGTGTCTCCGATGTCAAGGCGCCTCAGAGCCTCCTATTGCCCACCTCTGTCACCTCGATTCAGTGTGAGATCCCCTTGCTCTGCTTGGCTCCCTTCCAGTGCCAAGGTCCCTGCAGAAAGCTGGCATTCACTCCGCTTGTTCTCCTTCTCTCTGAGATCTATAGTTCTGTGTTACCTATTTTGAAAACAGGTTTTTCTCTACACTGTTCAGTTTCTGGCTATTTCCATTGACATGTAACTTTACCATTCCATTTTGGCTGAAAGTAAAAGTCCTTATCATATGCAATTTTGGTGTTTGGTTTAAAATCTGAAAGTATGGGACGGGTGTTTGTCCTAGCAGTTCAGATGCTAGCTAAGTCCCCCACTTCCTGTGTTGGAGTCCCAGGATTTGATGCCTGCTTATGGCTCCTGATTCCAGCTTCCTGCTGATGCAGACCTGGGAGGAGAGGTGATGGCTCAAGTCAGTGGGTTCCTGCCACCCACGTGAGAGACCTGAGTTGAGTTCCCAGCTCCCAGCTTTGGCTCCCCAGCTGTTGGGGATATCTAGGTTATGAACCACTGGATAGGAGTGACATGAATTACTGGTAATTTATTCTCTCTCTCTCTCTCTCTCTCACTTGCTCATTCTCTGTGTCACGCTCTCTATATCTCTCTCTCCCTTCTCTGTCCAAATGTACAAATTTTTTAAAAAGTAAAATAAATAAGACATGAAAGTAGGAGCAGGTATTTGGCCTGGTGGTTAAGATGCCCACATTCCATTATCAGAGTGCCTGGGCTTAATTCCCAGCTCCGATGCCTGACTCCAGCGTCCCACCAGTTGCACACCTTGGGAGGCAATGGTGTTGTATCAAGTGATTGAGTTCCTGCTACCCACATGGGAGACCTGGTTTGACTTCCTGGCTTCTGGCTTTGACCCCAACCCAGCCCAGGTCATTGTGGACATTTGGGGGTGTGATCCAGCAGATAGGAGCTCTCAGTCTGTCTCTCTCTCTCTCTCTCTCGCAATCTCTCCCTCTCTCTCCCTCCCTCTCTCTCTCTCTAATAAAAAATAATTTTAAAAAATTTTAATGTGAAAGTAAGGCGGGGCTAGCACTGTGGTGCTGCAGGTTAAGCCACTGTCTGCAACAGTGGCATCCCCTATGGGCACAGTTCATGTCCTGTCTGCTCCACTTCTGATCCAGCTCTCTGCCAGTGTGCCTGAGAAAGCAGCAGAGGATGGCCCAAGTGCTTGGGCCCCTGCACACACGTGGGAGGCCCGATGAAGCTCCTGGCTTCTGGCTTCGGTCTGGCCCAGCACTAGTTATTGTGGCCATTTGGGAAATAAACCAGCAAAATGGAAGATCTCTCTTCTCGTTCCTCTCTCTCTGTCTCTCCCTCATGTGCTGTAAATCTGATTTTTCAAATAAGTCTATTAAAAAAAAGACTTGTGTTGGCTGGCGCCGCGGCTCAATAGGCTAATCCTCCGCCTGCGGCACTGGCACACTGGGTTCTAGTCCCGGTCGGGGCACTGGATTCTGTCCCGGTTGCCCCTCTTCCAAGCCAGCTCTCTGCTATGGCCCGGGAAGGCAGTGGAGGATGGCCCAAGTGCTTGGGCCCTGCACCCCATGGGAGACCAGGAGAAGCACCTGGCTCCTGCCATTGGATCAGCGCAGTGCGCCGGCCGCAGCGCGCCTACCGCGGCGGCCATTGGAGGGTGAACCAACGGCAAAAGGAAGACCTTTCTCTCTGTCTCTCTCTCACTGTCCACTCTGCCTGTCAAAAAAAAAAAAAAGACTTGTGTTAAAAACTCTTAAAAAAAAAAGGGGGCATACCTGTGCTCTTTTAAACTGTAAACTTCTGAGAGAGGTTTTCTTCTCTTTGTTCAGTGCTGTTTCATTCATGATTAAGACAGTACCCGGAACCTCATGGACGTTCAGTAAATTTTTGTTTTATGAATGTTGTTAAATGAATAAATATGTGGAGCTTACATCTTTCAATCTGAGCCTGTATGCTATCTGAAATGATTAAGCAGATCAGTTACCCAAATATTTGAATACCTGTGTTTCACAAGTTAACAGGTATCATAATCTTAATAAGCATGGAAGACTTTCTTTCTAAATATATGTAAACTATATAAAAGAAAGGGGTTTATGTCTTCCATGGTAGAAATAACCCTCTAAAATTAGAAATCTTAGAAATTATTCTCTAAAATGACAAGTTGTGATAATTTCTTTAAGCTATGACTCTGAAATACAAGTGTTAAATTTGACTACTTTGATTAACTTAATACAAATATAATTTAAGTCATTGTTGATATTTCCTATGATGTAGCTTGGGTGATGGTTGCAGTTTTCCAACCCGCCTTGTGGGGACGGATCCGGAACAAGCTTCTGTTGCAAACCAAGATGAATTTCCCAGAAGGTGTGCTTCTTGTCCTTACGTTTTTCAGTGTTTATTGTAAAACAAACTGTAACATGTTAGATGTACTTATATTTTAGGTAAATGTAAAGGTCATTCAGCCAGCCAACATTAACAGAAAACAAATATTCTCTTTAAATTTTTTAATGGAGGGTTAATGTGTGCATATAGGATAACCATATTTTTTGATCATCCCCAAAATATTACTTTTGAGAAAGGAAAGAGAATGCTTATCTAGTCAGTGTGTTAACCGTTGAGCCAAGACAATCACATAAAACTGAAAATGTCTACTAAGAGCATCTAAATATGCTATATCTTCCTAAGAGCTAGGATATTCTCTCAGCATTTTATTACATTGCTTTATATTATCAGTTACATGTTTTTAAAGAAATCAGTCAATGTACTGATCACTCTTTTATTTTAAAATCTATCTGATAAATAGATTTAAACTGCAATGTCAATAATAATAAGATTAGAGAATATGAATTTTTTTCTTATTAATTCATCTGTCTTGGAGGAAATTTTCTCAGTATTGTCATGGCAAACAGACTTTCACAAATTCAGCAAAATAATTTAAATGAAATTTTAAAGAAGCTGGAAATATTTCTGTCCAAGTAAAGCAGTTGAGATACATTTGTTACAGAAATAAACCATAAGGGAGGAAGGATTGTAAAGTCCAGGCTAGCCTACTAATATTGGAAGAACACAGGCCTTAGAATCTACAGCCTGAGGTGTTGAGCCTTTGAGCTCTTACATTTATTACAGTTCTAAACAGGTCACTTAAACATCTGAGATTCATTTTCTATCTCTAGAAACCAAGAGAATGATACCTATCTCCAAAGGTGGCTCTGAGAGTCCAGATCATATACACAAAGCACTTACACAGTGGTTGGCCCATAATGAGGACCCAGCAAATATTATTCCCTTTCCTCCTCCTTTCCTTTTTCTGTTCCTTCCTTCCTGGATCTCTTAGCTAGAAAAAATAAGTCTACGCTGAATCACTGAATCATTTTTTCCCCTTAGATCTAAACTGCAGAGGTAGAAAGCAGAAAACTTGGGAAATGACAGGTAATTTTTTTGTACTGGCCACAGACATAGATCCTCACCTGTCCTCGCACTCCCTTATGGCTCCTGATTAACCTGTTATGAGCATTCAGACTGGCCTCTGAAGCTTCTTTTCTGTTGTCTAATTGTTTCCATTGGCAGTGTTGAAGTGTAGATCCCTGGGTCTAGAGAGCCATTTAACGGGGGGTTGTGGGCATAGTGTTCTTTGGAAGATAGTTTCTCATAGTGCTGAGATCTCATGAGTTGCCCTCACATATTTAGGAGAAGGAATACTAATTTCCTGCTTATTAATTTATTAAGTATCTTGAATTGAGCACTAAGCTATATACTAAACCGTTTGATCCTCTTTTCAGTAGTGGCTCAAATCAACCTTTTCCTATCAAACCACTTAGTGAATCAAAAAACCGTTTGTTGGACAATGAATCTCAGTGGCTGGAGAACGGAGCTGAAGAAGGCGTCAGATCAGGTAATAGTTCTCACTTGAAAACACTGCTGCTTCTGGTTCAACTGCAAATCAACAGATTTAGTAAATGCGGAAAAATCAAAATAATGTGATACTAAAAGTTACTAAAACATGTTAAACTTTTTAATAAATACTAGATATAGGGTGTTTGTGTTCATAGGTAGCTTCTGTGGAGAAAGAAGGCAGAGGGGGGTCTGATGCCCAGCGATGGGATTTATTCTGTCAGCTGACTTTCGTGTTACCCATCCACACGTTCTTCATCCACATGCTGAAAGTTCCTTAGGCATTGAGTGTTCTGAATGTTTTAGTCAACATTATTCTTTAGAGGTTAGCGTTTTCTTAGTTGAAAATAATTTTTGAAAAACACTGTCCTCTTGCTGCCTTAGCTAAAAAAGTATACTGAATATATTTTAACCTTTTATTGAAGACTCTTAATCATTTCATGAATCATGGATTCATGGAGTAATTGATCATACTGAAGTGGGAGTTTTCAGGGTTTGCGGTATTGTGTAGCCGCACACTTAGCATTATATTACAGCCTAAATACATCTGAGGTCGTTCTTAATGGTAATAGTGGTAACACTGTCATCATCATCTTGCAATGCACAAAAAGGATCTGAGACATTCCATTCAGTTTGTACTAACCCTGGATAATAAAGAGCTTGCTGTGAGAATTTGATTGTGTTGACCTTTTAGCAGCATTTAAAATGTTCTCTTAATTTATTATCTTGGGCCCTTCATTAAGATCATTAGACCCCTTGCATAGGATGAAGGCAAAAATTCATTTTGTAGACTTTTTAATTATTGCTGCTTAACATCTTTAAAGCCAACGAATATCTTTATGAGGATAAGCATCAAAACCAGGCCTTTGACTCCTGATGCTCTGTACGCACTTCTGGGTTTTAGAAGATAAGTGGTAAGGACTGTAATCCTGTTTAGTGTTTTACTTTGTAGTCGTTTTCACTGTAATCAGTTTTACCATTTATCCAAAAACTGAATACTTCTCTTTTTTGTCATGTCATGGTATAATTGTGTGCTTACAGGGACAAATAACCATGTTACAGTGGCAATAGAAAATTGAGTACCTCTTGTTCATAACTAACCATTTGAATAGGAGCAAGGTAAGACAGTATAAAGGTAATTTTCTTGAACAAATGTAGTTTATATACATATCTCATTGTCTCAAAACAATATGCCATTCTATTTTTTTAACCTTTCAGTTGTATCAACAAAAGTAGGCAATGCAGGAGAAACTGGAAGATGACATCTGCTCAAAGTCTCATTTTCTTACCACTTGTACAATAATGTTAGTGAATATTTGCTGGTAGATTAATGGAAAAACTAATAAATAGAGTTTAAGATGGGTGCTTGGACAATTAACTTGTTCAGCATCTTATTCATTCATTCAAGAATAAAAAGGGAATTTGGCCACTATTAAAAAAATTGCATCCAGAGAAGAGCGGCTAATATTAAAGGCTTAGACAAGCCCTGCGATTCATTGATGTTCTTGGTTTGTGAAAGCTCCCACAGCAGAGCACTGCTAACCGAGACCACAGACGTGCACGAGGATGACGCATTCACCGGCTGCCCATTCCTCAGTGTCAGGGCTATACCTCAGGAGGGCTCGATATCAGCAGGCAGGTCCTTACAAGACCTGTGTCCAGAGTTAGAATCAACACCTAGGACAGGATCGATCCCTGTGGGCAGAGTGAGCTGAGTCTGAAGAGAAGCTGAGAAGCTGAATGTGGTGACCATGAGTCAGTTTCCTGCCCCGGTGAACTGTGACTGTGGTCCTCAGTCCTGGTTCTGCATTGCTTCTTAATGTAGGCGGAATAATGTGATGCTTGTGGTTGTTGAGTCTCCTCAGCTGAAACTCCTCCAACAGTTGCCATGGGAACTTCCTCAGGCCTTACCAGCAGTCTTAGAACAGTGTAGGTGGACAGCGTGGCTCCTCAAGCGAGGACTGAGTCAGCAGCCAGGGAGGAAGGACTATTTAAGAGCAAACACAGCAGGTTAAGCTGCTGCTAGGATGCCCACATCCCGTATCAGAGTGCTGGTTTGAATCCCAGCTACAACTCTTGTCATCTAACTCCTTACAAATACATCCTGGGAGAGAGCAGATGATGGCTTACATGGTTTGGCCACTGCCACCCACATGGAGACCTGGATAGAGTTCTGGGCTCCTGGCTGTTGTGATATTTGGGGAGAGAACCAGCAGATGGAAGATCTATCTCTCTGCCCCTCCTTTCTTTCACTCTCTCTCATTCTCACTGTGTCTTCAAGTGGATGAAAAAATAAACATTAAAAAAAAAACACACCCCTTTTAAAATACTCTTGTGGATGCTTCAGGGAAAGAAGAAAGTCAGTGATATCCCCTTAATGCTTTCAAATTATTTATTATTATAATATTCATAGTATTAAAGAGCATATTTCCTGTCTTGTTCTATTAGCAACTTTATACTTTAGCCCACAAAACCATTTACTATTTTGAGAAATAAAAACTTAAGTTTTAATCAGTAATTGTTTTTATTTTTATAGGTATTTAAACACATTGTGGACTATTTTCAATTTTATTTGCAAGAAAATGATCAATGGGATGAGATAATTGAAATATAACAGAAGATATATTTTTAAAAAAGGAAGCCTTTGTACAGTTCGCTGGATCTACAGAAGCCCTTCTCCAGAGCAGAACGATGCCTTAATCCTAAGTGTCCATTTGTGCAGCACACTCACAGCGACGGAAGTGACTTAACTTTTACTTTGGAAATAACGCTTACCTGTATGAGATGCTATAATATGAGCTATCACCGCGTGTTAACATGGCATACTTACTTTCCTGATACCTGAGTTACATTATTAGAGTTGTTTCCTAGTATCCATATACATTTTCACTCCTAAAACACAAAGTAAAAACTTAAGTACTTCTAGGGCAGATGGTGGCGGAGAGTGAATAATATCAAAATTACTGTTGCTTGTACTGTATAAGGAAAAAAAACTTTTTTTTAATTGGGTATTTGCTAATTTATAATTACTGTTTTATACTTTTCAACATTTTTAATAAAGTTTTTTTTATTTTTGGCTATAAAATAACAGAAGGATTCATATACCTAAATGTAATCATTTAGAGCATAGAACATATTGGTATAATTGACTTAGTTAAGAGCATTCATGTAACCATGCAATGTTGTAGTATGTGCCAAAGGCTTAAAGGAAACTTGACCGTTTAAGAAATATTTTGGATCCCCTCTGCTTTTTAATTATATTTGGTTGAACTTTCAGGAGTATTTGTATGGGCAGGGAATGACAAAGGCACATGTGCTATAGGAATATTGGACACAATGTGAACAGGTGGAAATGGCTAGAAGAGAAGCCAAGGGAAAGATAGGAGGTATATTGTAAGCTGTTAAGAAATATTTTCAGTCCTAAAGTTATTTAGAATAAAGCACGCTATGGAGATGACTTTCAAATTTCAATTTAGATAATGACAAAAAATTACTTTGAAATTTTTTACAGTAATCTTTTAACAGCTTAACAGTGACTTGGGATGCAACTTGAGCTAGGGAAAAAACTATTTAGAATAATATGATCAGAAATGTTACTTGTCCTTTATATTGTTTCTCTCTCTCTCTCTCTCTCACAGACACATACACACACACACACACAACGATTCACTGCTTCCAGTAGGTGGGTAAGGAGAAATCTTACCAGCATCTCTAACTATTAAGGGTTAGTTTCCTTCTTGTAAAATCAGATTACAGGGGGCAAGGGGCTCTGGAATGAGTTGGACTGGATGACTCCTAACATGCTGTGATACCTAATTTTGCAAAATAACCTCACTTTTCATTCACCTAACAAACATCCTTGAAGTACTATCCATATGTCAAACAACATACTAGGGGACAGCTCTGTAATTTCCTAATGTAGCATAAACTTTATAATTGATACTCTGGGTATAAAATTTGTAGAATTTATTTTATTTCCATTGGCTAATCTATTATTAGGTTTTCTAAAAGTTATTTTTCCCCCATTGAACTGAAGGTATGTGTTAGCCTTGAAAACATAGTTTAGGGTCTGATACTATGGATTCTCTCACCTTCGTTTCTTTACTATGAATCTTGATTCTAGAAACTCAGACTGAGTGAAGAAATAGCAATTTCCAACCAAAATGTCAATTCAGTTTGGCAGTCTGTAAGTTACAAGGACACAGTAAATGTCTATAAACAGATTTGACTACGTACAGAAACACCTGGTACTTTTTGTGAGTATTGTTACATTTAGATCAAAGAATTTGCATGTACCCAGCTAACAACTGCGGAAACTTAACTTTCTCCTTTAACCTATTCAGGCACCTTTATGGTATTAGAATCTTTCATGATTCTTTTCATTTGTTATTTAACATCATCTTTAATAGTACAGTTAAAACCTTTTCAGAAATGTTCAATGAAGCACTCTTATTTTAGTTACATTTGATTTAATCTAGAGCCAATATTTTGCTGCATTCTTAATAATGTTTAGCTAAATTTATTCATAATGACTGTTTATCAAGGGCCTACAAATGGTATGGGAATCAGGGAAAGGCTGCCTCTTTGGTATTTCAACTGGTATTGATTCTTGCTCTCAACTATTTGGTGGGAAAAGGTCAAAATGAAACCCTGTCAAAATTTATAATTGCTATCTTTGGTCTTCAAAAACTTGAACATTGGTGACAATACTCAAGGAAAATGAAGTTGAATTTCAGGTCTAGCCATTGCCATTAAAAAAAAAATTACACAAGAGACTTAGTATACCTGGGTACAGACTTACTTGAATACTCAGTACCTGAGGCATCAGACCAATATCACTATGCCAAACCAAAGAGCAGCTGTAGTGTATTAGTTATTAAAAATGAACATGTTTACAAAGTTAGGTTTCATCTTTACATAAGGGTGATTTTTTTAAAACTTTTTACATATGTAGCTATAAATGAGTTTGACTCTAAGGTTAGTTTAAATCAAATATTCAATGTTTACTTGAACTTCTATTAGAAAGCAAATTTTGACAATGTTTACAGGATTGTTTAAAGATTATCTGACATGTGAGATTGCCATTCAGTTATCTTTAAAGCAAATGT
>NW_026909582.1:0-21000 GCF_033115175.1 Lepus europaeus | reverse complement strand
TGTATACAAACATAAATATCATGTTTGTTTGCCGCAGTTCTTCTAGCTTTCTCCTAGAAAATACGAATGTGTAGAGCTGGTGTCTCCATGTGGAACCAATTTTAGTTTCCCAGTACAAAATTAAATGTTCCCTGATAAAAAACATTCAAAACAATAAAGTCCTTTGATAATATCCAGAAAACACAAACACAGAGGCTGTCGCAATATCGGTGATTGAGTTAGCCAAAACAAAAGCGGATATTTCCCCTTTCATCCAGTCATATCCAGACAAAGTGGTGTGGAATTTGTATGCAATAGACCAAGCAAATCATAGTAAAAATGGTTTTGGAGAAAAGCAAAGTCATTTCATTAGGCAGGTGCATAAAATGTCATGTATACAAACAGAATTATCATGTTTGTTTGCTGCAGTTCCTCTAGCATTCTCCGTATAATTTACAAATGTTTAGAGCTGGTTTCTCCATGTGGAACCACTGAGGATTTCCCAGTACAAAATTAAATGTTCCCTGATAAAAAAAATGTTTCAAAACAATAAAGTCCTTTGATAATATCCAGAAAACACAAACACAGAGGCTGTCGCAATATCTCTGATTGAGTTAGCCAAAACAAAACCGGATATTTCCCCTTTCATCCAATCATATCCGGACAAAGTGGTGTGGAATTTGTATGCAATAGACCAAGCAAATCATAGTAAAATGGTTTTGGAGAAAAGCAAACTCCTTTCTTTAGGCAAGTGCATAAAATGTCATGTATACAAACAGAGATATCATGTTTGTTTGCCGCAGTTCCTCTAGTTTCTCGCTTAGAAAATACGAATGTGTAGAGCTGGTGTCTCCATGTGGAACCACTGAGTGTTTCCCAGTACAAATTAAATGTTCCCTGATAAAAAAAAAACTTTCAAAACAATAATGACCATTGATAATATCCAGAAAACACAAACACAGAGGCTGTGGCAATCTGGGATTGAGTTAGCCAAAACAAAACCGGATATTTCCGGTTTCATGCAGTCATATCCGGACAAAGTGGTGTGCAATTTGTATGCAATAGAGCAAGCAAATCATAGTAAAAATGGTTTTGGAGAAAAGCAATCTCCTTTCTTTAGGCAAGTGCATAAAATGTCATGTATACAAACATAAATATCATGTTTGTTTGCCGCAGTTCTTCTAGCTTTCTCCTAGAAAATACGAATGTGTAGAGCTGGTGTCTCCATGTGGAACCAATTTTAGTTTCCTAGTACAAAATTAAATGTTCCCTGATAAAAAACATTCAAAACAATAAAGTCCTTTGATAATATCCAGAAAACACAAACACAGAGGCTGTCGCAATATCGGTGATTGAGTTAGCCAAAACAAAAGCGGATATTTCCCCTTTCATCCAGTCATATCCGGACAAAGTGGTGTGGAATTTGTATGCAATAGACCAAGCAAATCATAGTAAAAATGGTTTTGGAGAAAAGCAAAGTCATTTCATTAGGCAGGTGCATAAAATGTCATGTATACAAACAGAATTATCATGTTTGTTTGCTGCAGTTCCTCTAGCATTCTCCGTATAATTTACAAATGTTTAGAGCTGGTTTCTCCATGTGGAACCACTGAGGGTTTCCCAGTACAAAATTAAATGTTCCCTGATAAAAAAAATGTTTCAAAACAATAATGATCATTGATAATATCCAGAAAACACAAACACAGAGGCTGTGGCAATCTGGGATTGAGTTAGCCAAAAGAAAACCGGATATTTCCGGTTTCATGCAGTCATATCCGGACAAAGTGGTGTGGAATTTGTATGCAATAGACCAAGGAAATCATAGTAAAATGGTTTTGGAGAAAAGCAAAGTGCTTTCTTTAGGCAAGTGCATAAAATGTCATGTATACACACAGAAATATCATGTTTGTTTCCCGCAATTCCTCTAGTTTTCTCCCTAGAATACACGAATAGGAAGAACTGGTTTCTGCATGTGGAACCAGTGATTGTTTCCCTGTACAAAATTAAATGCTCACTAATTAAAAAAAAAACATTCAAAACAATAATTACCATTGATAATATCCAGAAAACACAAACACAGGGGCTGTGCCAATCTGGGATTGAGTTAGCCAAAAGAAAACCGGATATTTCCGGTTTCATGCAGTCATATCCGGACAAAGTGGTGTGGAATTTGTATGCAATAGACCAAGCAAATCATAGTAAAAATGGTTTTGGAGAAAAGCAAACTCCTTTCTTTAGGCAAGTGCATAAAATGTCATGTATACAAACAGAAATATCAGGTTTGTTTGCCGCAGTTCTTCTAGCTTTCTCCTAGAAAATACGAATGTGTAGAGCTGGTGTCTCCATGTGGAACCAATTTTAGTTTCCCAGTACAAAATTAAATGTTCCCTGATAAAAAACATTCAAAACAAAAAAGTCCTTTGATAATATCAAGAAAACACAAACACAGAGGCTGTCGCAATATCTGTGATTGAGTTAGCCAAAACAAAAGCGGATATTTCCCCTTTCATCCAGTCATATCCGGACAAAGTGGTGTGGAATTTGTATGCAATAGACCAAGCAAATCATAGTAAAAATGGTTTTGGAGAAAAGCAAACTCCTTTCTTTAGGCAAGTGCATAAAATGTCATGTATACAAACAGAAATATCATGTTTGTTTCCCGCAATTCCTCTAGTTTTCTCCCTAGAATACACGAATAGGAAGAACTGGTTTCTGCATGTGGAACCATTGATTGTTTCCCTGTACAAAATTAAATGCTCACTGATTAAAAAAAAAAAACTTTGAAAACAATAATGATCATTGGTAATATCCAGAAAACACAAACACAGAGGCTGTGGCAATCTGGGATTGAGTTAGCCAAAAGAAAACCGGATATTTCCGGTTTCATGCAGTCATATCCGGACAAAGTGGTGTGGAATTTGTATGCAATAGACCAAGCAAATCATAGTAAAAATGGTTTTGGAGAAAAGCAAACTCCTTTCTTTAGGCAAGTGCATAAAATGTCATGTATACATACAGAAATATCATGTTTGTTTGCCGCAGTTCTTCTAGCTATCTCCTAGAAAATACGAATGTGTAGAGCTGGTGTCTCCATGTGGAACCAATTAGAGTTTCCCAGTACAAAATTAAATGTTCCCTGATAAAAAACATTCAAAACAATAAAGTCCTTTGATAATATCCAGAAAACACAAACACAGAGGCTGTCGCAATATCTGTGATTGAGTTAGCCAAAACAAAAGCGGATATTTCCCCTTTCATCCAGTCATATCCAGACAAAGTGGTGTGGAATTTGTATGCAATAGACCAAGCAAATCATAGTAAAAATGGTTTTGGAGAAAAGCAAAGTCATTTCATTAGGCAGGTGCATAAAATGTCATGTATACAAACAGAATTATCATGTTTGTTTGCTGCAGTTCCTCTAGTTTTCTCCGTATAATTTACAAATGTTTAGAGCTGGTTTCTCCATGTGGAAACACTGAGGGTTTCCCAGTACAAAATTAAATGTTCCCTGATAAAAAATGTTTCAAAACAATAAAGTCCTTTGATAATATCCAGAAAACACAAACACAGGGGCTGTGGCAATATCTGGGATTGAGTTAGCCAAAAAAAAACCGGATATTTCCGGTTTCATGCAGTCATATCCGGACAAAGCGTTCTGGAATTGCTATGTAATGAACCGAGAAAATCACAGTAAAAATGGTTTTGGAGAAAAGCAAAGTCCTTTCTTTAGGCAAGTGCATAAAATGTCATGTATACAAACAGAAATATCATGTTTGCTTGCCGCAGTTCCTCTAGTTTTCTCCCTAGAATACACGAATAGGAAGAACTGGTTTCTGCATGTGGAACCAGTGATTGTTTCCCTGTACAAAATTAAATGCTCCCTGATTAAAAAAAAAAACGTTCCAAACAATAATGACCATTGATAATATCCAGAAAACACAAACACAGAGGCTGTGGCAATCTGGGATTGAATTAGCCAAAACAAAACCGGATATTTCCATTTTCATACAGTCATATCCGGACAAAGTGTTCTGGAATTACTATGCAATGAACCGAGAAAATCACAGTAAAAATGGTTTTGGAGAAAAGCAAAGTCCTTTCTTTAGGCAAGTGCATAAAATGTCATGTATACAAACAGAAATATCATGTTTGCTTGCCGCAGTTCCTCTAGTTTTCTTGCTAAAAATACGAATGTGTAGAGCTGGTGTCTCCATGTGGAACCAGTGATTGTTTCCCTGTACAAAATCAAATGCTCCCTGATTAAAAAAAAAACTTTCAAAACAATAATGACCATTGATAATATCCAGAAAACACAAACACAGTGGCTGTGGCAATATCTGGGATTGAGTTAGCCAAAACAAAACCGGATATTTCCGGTTACATCCAGTCATATCCGGACAAAGTGGTGTGGAATATGCATGCAATAGACCAAGCAAATCATAGTAAAAATGGTTTTGGAGAAAAGCAAACTCCTTTCTTCAGGCAAGTGCATAAAATGTCATCTATACAAACAGAAATATCATGTTTGTTTGCCGCCGTTCCTCTAGATTTCTCCCTAGAATACCCGAATAGGAAGAACTGGTTTCTGCATGTGGAACCAGTGATTGTTTCCCTGTAAAAAATTAAATGCTCCCTGATAAAAAAAAACGTTCAAAACAATAATGACCATTGGTAATATCCAGAAAACAAAAACACAGAGGCTGTGGCAATATCTGGGATTGAGTTAACCAAAACAAAACCGGATATTTCCGGTTTCATGCAGTCATATCCGGACAAAGTCGTGTGGAATTTGTATGCAATAGATGAAGCAAATCATAGTAAAAATGGTTTTGGAGAAAAGCAAACTCCTTTCTTTGGACAAGTGCATAAAATGTCATGTATACAAACAGAAATATCATGTTTGTTTGCCGCAGTTCTTCTAGCTTTCTCCTATAAAATACGAATGTGTAGAGCTGGTGTCTCCATGTGGAACCAATTAGAGTTTCCCAGTACAAAATTAAATGCTCACTGATTAAAAAAAACATTCAAAACAATAAAGTCCTTTGATAATATCCAGAAAACACAAACACAGAGGCTGTCGCAATATCTGTGATTGAGTTAGCCAAAACAGAAGCAGATATTTCCCCTTTCATCCAGTCATATCCAGACAAAGTGGTTTGGAATTTGTATGCAATAGAAGAAGCAAATCATTGTAAAAATGGTTTTGGAGAAAAGCAAAGTCATTTCATTAGGCAGGTGCATAAAATGTCATGTATACAAACAGAATTATCATGTTTGTTTGCTGCAGTTCCTCTAGTTTTCTCCGTATAATTTACAAATGTTTAGAGCTGGTTTCTCCATGTGGAAACACTGAGGGTTTCCCAGTACAAAATTAAATGTTCCCTGATAAAAAAATGTTTCAAAACAATGAAGTCCTTTGATAATATCCAGAAAACACAAACACAGGGGCTGTGGCAATATCTGGGATTGAGTTAGCCAAAACAAAACCGGATATTTCCGGTTTCATGCAGTCATATCCGGACAAAGTATTGTGGAATTACTCTGTAATGCACCGAGAAAATCATAGTAAAAATGGTTTTGGAGAAAAGCAAAGTCCTTTCATTAGGCAAGTGCATAAAATGTCATGTATACAAACAGAAATATCATGTTTGTTTGCCGCAGTTCCTCTAGTTTCTCGCTTAGAAAATACGAATTTGTAGAGCTGCTGTCTCCATGTGGAACCACTGAGTGTTTCCCAGTACAAAATTAAATGTTCCCTGATAAAAAAAATTCAAAACAATAATGACCATTGATAATATCCAGAAAACACAACACAGAGGCTGTGGCAATCTGGGATTGAGTTAGCCAAAACAAAACCGGATATTTCCGGTTTCATGCAGTCATATCCGGACAAAGTGGTGTGGAATTTGTATGCAATAGACCAAGAAAATCATAGTAAAAATGGTTTTGGAGAAAAGCAAACTCCTTTCTTTAGGCAAGTGCATAAAATGTCATGTATACAAACAGAAATATCATGTTTGCTTGCCGCAGTTCCTCTAGTTTTCTCCCTAGAATACACGAATAGGAAGAACTGGTTTCTGCATGTGGAACCAGTGATTGTTTCCCTGTACAAAATTAAATGCTCCCTGATAAAAAAAAAAACGTTCAAAACAATAATGACCATTGATAATATCCAGAAAACTCAAACACAGGGGCTGTGGCAATATCTGGGATTGCGTTAGCCAAAAAAATACCGGGTATTCCCGGTTTCATGCAGTCATATCCGGACAAAGTGGTGTGGAATTTGTATGCAATAGACCAAGCAAATCATAGTAAAAATGGTTTTGGAGAAAATCAAACTCCTTTCTTTAGGCAAGTGCATAAAATGTCATGTATACAAACAGAAATATCATGTTTGTTTGCCGCAGTTCCTCTAGTTTCTCGCTTAGAAAATACGAATGTGTAGAGCTGATGTCTCCATGTGGAACCAATTAGAGTTTCCCAGTACAAAATTAAATGTTCCCTGATAAAAAAAAATTCAAAACAATAATGACCATTGATAATATCTAGAAAACACAAACACAGAGGCTGTGGCAATCTGGGATTGAGTTAGCCAAATCAAAACCGGATATTTCCGGTTTCATGCAGTCATATCCGGACAAAGTGGTGTGGAATTTGTATGCAATAGACCAAGCAAATCATAGTAAAATGGTTTTGGAGAAAAGCAAAGTCATTTCATTAGGCAGGTGCATAAAATATCATGTATAAAACAGAAATATCATGTTTTTTGCTGCATTTCCTCTAGCATTCTCCGTATAAATTACAAATGTTTAGAGCTGGTTTCTCCATGTGGAACCACTGAGGGTTTCCCAGTACAAAATTAAATGTTCCCTGATAAAAAAAATGTTTCAAAACAATAAAGTCCTTTGATAATATCCAGAAAACACAAACACAGGGGCTGTGGCAATATCTGGGATTGAGTTAGCCAAAACAAAACCGGATATTTCCGGTTTCATGCAGTCATATCTGGACAAAGTGGTGTGGAATTTGTATGCAATAGACCAAGCAAATCATAGTAAAAATGGTTTTGGAGAAAAGCAAAGTCTTTTCGTTGGACAAGTGCATAAAATGTCATGTATACAAACAGAAATATCATGTTTGCTTGCCGCAGTTCCTCTAGTTTCTCGCTTAGAAAATACGAATGTGTAGAGCTGGTGTCTCCATGTGGAACCACTGAGTGTTTTCCAGTACAAAATTAAATGTTCCTTGATAAAAAAAAATCAAAACAATAATGACCATTGATAATATCCAGAAAACACAAACACAGGGGCTATGGCAATATCTGGGATTGAGTTAGCCAAAACAAAACCGGATATTTCCCCTTTCATGCAGTCATATCCGGACAAAGTGGTGTGGAATTACTATGCAATGAACCGAGAAAATCATAGTAAAAATGGTTTTGGATAAATGCAAAGTCCTTTCTTTAGGCAAGTGCATAAAATGTCATGTATACAAACAGAAATATCATGTTTGTTTGCTGCAGTTCCTCTAGTTTTCTCCCTAGAATACACGAAAAGGAAGAACTTGTTTCTGCATGTGGATCCAGTGATTGTTTCCCTGTACAAAATTAAATACTCCCTGATAAAAAAAACGTTCAAAACAATACTAACCATTGATAATATCCAGAAAACGCAAACACAGGTGCTGTGGCAATATCTGGGATTGAGTTTTCAAAACAAAACCGGATATTTCCGGTTTCATCCAGTCATATCCGGACAAAGTATTGTGGAATTCCTATGTAATGGACCGAGAAAATCATAGTAAAAATGGTTTTGGAGAAAAGCAAACTCCTTTCTTTAGGCAAGTGCATAAAATGTCATGTATACAAACAGAGATATCATGTTTGTTTGCCGCAGTTCCTCTAGTTTTCTCCCTAGAATACACGAATAGGAAGAACTGGTTTCTGCATGTGGAACCAGTTATTGTTTCCCTGTACAAAATCAAATGTTCCCTGATTAAAAAAAAACGTTGAAAACAATAATGACCATTGATAATATCCAGAAAACACAAACACAAGGGCTGTGGCAATATCTGGGATTGAGTTAGCCAAAACAAAAGCGGATATTTCCCCTTTCATGCAGTCATATCCGGACAAAGTGGTGTGGAATTTGTATGCAATAGACCAAGCAAATCATAGTAAAATGGTTTTGGAGAAAAGCAAAGTCATTTCATTAGGCAGGTGCATAAAATGTCATGTATACAAACAGAAATATCATGTTTTTTTGCTGCAGTTCCTCTAGCATTCTCCGTATAATTTACAAATGTTTAGAGCTGGTTTCTCCATGTGGAACCACTGAGAGATTCCCAGTACAAAATTAAATGTTCCCTGATAAAAAAAAATGTTTCAGAACAATAAAGTCCTTTGATAATATCCAGAAAACACAAACACAGGGGCTATGGCAATATCTGGGATTGAGTTAGCCAAAACAAAACCGGATATTTCCGGTTTCATGCAGTCATATCCAGACAAAGTGGTGTGGAATTCCTATGCAATGAACTGAGAAAATCACAGTAAAAATAGTTTTGGAGAAATGCAAAGTCCTTTCTTTAGGCAAGTGCATAAAATGTCATGTATACAAACAGAAATATCATGTTTGTTTGCCGCAGTTCCTCTAGTTTCTCGCTTAGAAAATACGAATTTGTAGAGCTGCTGTCTCCATGTGGAACCACTGAGTGTGTCCCAGTACAAAATTAAATGTTCCCTGATAAAAAAAATTCAAAACAATAATGACCATTGATAATATCCAGAAAACACAAACACAGAGGCTGTTTCAATCTGGGATTGAGTTAGCCAAAACAAAACCGGATATTTCCGGTTTCATGCAGTCATATCCGGACAAAGTGGTGTGGAATTTGTATGCAATAGACCAAGAAAATCATAGTAAAAATGGTTTTGGAGAAAAGCAAAGTCCTTTCTTTAGGCAAGTGCATAAAATGTCATGTATACAAAAAGAAATATCATGTTTGCTTGCCGCAGTTCCTCTAGTTTTCTCCCTAGAATACACGAATAGGAAGAACTGGTTTCTGCATGTGGAACCAGTGATTGTTTCCCTGTACAAAATTAAATGCTCCCTGATAAAAAAAAAACGTTCAAAACAATAATGACCATTGATAATATCCAGAAAACTCAAACACAGGGGCTGTGGCAATATCTGGGATTGCGTTAGCCAAAAAAATACCGGGTATTCCCGGTTTCATGCAGTCATATCCGGACAAAGTGGTGTGGAATTTGTATGCAATAGACCAAGCAAATCATAGTAAAAATGGTTTTGGAGAAAATCAAACTCCTTTCTTTAGGCAAGTGCATAAAATGTCATGTATACAAACAGAAATATCATGTTTGTTTGCCGCAGTTCCTCTAGTTTCTCGCTTAGAAAATACGAATGTGTAGAGCTGGTGTCTCCATGTGGAACCAATTAGAGTTTCCCAGTACAAAATTAAATGTTCCCTGATAAAAAAAAATTCAAAACAATAATGACCATTGATAATATCCAGAAAACACAAACACAGAGGCTGTGGCAATCTGGGATTGAGTTAGCCAAATCAAAACCGGATATTTCCGGTTTCATGAAGTCATATCCGGACAAAGTGGTGTGGAATTTGTATGCAATAGACCAAGCAAATCATAGTAAAATGGTTTTGGAGAAAAGCAAAGTCATTTCATTAGGCAGGTGCATAAAATATCATGTATAAAACAGAAATATCATGTTTTTTGCTGCATTTCCTCTAGCATTCTCCGTATAAATTACAAATGTTTAGAGCTGGTTTCTCCATGTGGAACCACTGAGGGTTTCCCAGTACAAAATTAAATGTTCCCTGATAAAAAAAATGTTTCAAAACAATAAAGTCCTTTGATAATATCCAGAAAACACAAACACAGGGGCTGTGGCAATATCTGGGATTGAGTTAGCCAAAACAAAACCGGATATTTCCGGTTTCATGCAGTCATATCTGGACAAAGTGGTGTGGAATTTGTATGCAATAGACCAAGCAAATCATAGTAAAAATGGTTTTGGAGAAAAGCAAAGTCTTTTCGTTGGACAAGTGCATAAAATGTCATGTATACAAACAGAAATATCATGTTTGCTTGCCGCAGTTCCTCTAGTTTCTCGCTTAGAAAATACGAATGTGTAGAGCTGGTGTCTCCATGTGGAACCACTGAGTGTTTTCCAGTACAAAATTAAATGTTCCTTGATAAAAAAAAATCAAAACAATAATGACCATTGATAATATCCAGAAAACACAAACACAGGGGCTATGGCAATATCTGGGATTGAGTTAGCCAAAACAAAACCGGATATTTCCCCTTTCATGCAGTCATATCCGGACAAAGTGGTGTGGAATTACTATGCAATGAACCGAGAAAATCATAGTAAAAATGGTTTTGGATAAATGCAAAGTCCTTTCTTTAGGCAAGTGCATAAAATGTCATGTATACAAACAGAAATATCATGTTTGTTTGCTGCAGTTCCTCTAGTTTTCTCCCTAGAATACACGAAAAGGAAGAACTTGTTTCTGCATGTGGATCCAGTGATTGTTTCCCTGTACAAAATTAAATACTCCCTGATAAAAAAAACGTTCAAAACAATACTAACCATTGATAATATCCAGAAAACGCAAACACAGGTGCTGTGGCAATATCTGGGATTGAGTTTTCAAAACAAAACCGGATATTTCCGGTTTCATCCAGTCATATCCGGACAAAGTATTGTGGAATTCCTATGTAATGGACCGAGAAAATCATAGTAAAAATGGTTTTGGAGAAAAGCAAACTCCTTTCTTTAGGCAAGTGCATAAAATGTCATGTATACAAACAGAGATATCATGTTTGTTTGCCGCAGTTCCTCTAGTTTTCTCCCTAGAATACACGAATAGGAAGAACTGGTTTCTGCATGTGGAACCAGTTATTGTTTCCCTGTACAAAATCAAATGTTCCCTGATTAAAAAAAAACGTTGAAAACAATAATGACCATTGATAATATCCAGAAAACACAAACACAAGGGCTGTGGCAATATCTGGGATTGAGTTAGCCAAAACAAAAGCGGATATTTCCCCTTTCATCCAGTCATATCCGGACAAAGTGGTGTGGAATTTGTATGCAATAGACCAAGCAAATCATAGTAAAATGGTTTTGGAGAAAAGCAAAGTCATTTCATTAGGCAGGTGCATAAAATGTCATGTATACAAACAGAAATATCATGTTTTTTTGCTGCAGTTCCTCTAGCATTCTCCGTATAATTTACAAATGTTTAGAGCTGGTTTCTCCATGTGGAACCACTGAGAGATTCCCAGTACAAAATTAAATGTTCCCTGATAAAAAAAATGTTTCAGAACAATAAAGTCCTTTGATAATATCCAGAAAACACAAACACAGGGGCTATGGCAATATCTGGGATTGAGTTAGCCAAAACAAAACCGGATATTTCCGGTTTCATGCAGTCATATCCAGACAAAGTGGTGTGGAATTCCTATGCAATGAACTGAGAAAATCACAGTAAAAATAGTTTTGGAGAAATGCAAAGTCCTTTCTTTAGGCAAGTGCATAAAATGTCATGTATACAAACAGAAATATCATGTTTGTTTGCCGCAGTTCCTCTAGTTTTCTCCCTAGAATACACGAATAGGAAGAACTGGTTTCTGCATGTGGAACCAGTGATTTTTTCCCTGTACAAAATTAAATGCTCCCTGATAAAAAAAAATACGTTCAAAACAATAATGACCATTGATAATATCCAGAAAACACAAACACAGGGGTTGTGGCAATATGTGGGATTGAGTTAGCAAAACAAAACCGGATATTTCCGGTTTCATACAGTCATATCCGGACAAAGTGGTGTGGAATTTGTATGCAATAGACCAAGCAAATCATAGTAAAATGGTTTTGGAGAAAAGCAAAGTCCTTTCTTTAGGCAAGTGCATAAAATGTCATGTATACAAACAGAAATATCATGTTTGTTTGCTGCAGTTCCTCTAGTTTCTCGCTTAGAAAATACGAATGTGTAGAGCTGGTGTCTCCATGTGGAACCACTGAGTGTTTCCCAGTACAAAATTAAATGTTCCCTGATAAAAAAAATTCAAAACAATAATGACCATTGATAATATCCAGAAATCACAAACACACAGGCTGTGGCAATCTGGGATTGAGTTAGCCAAAACAAAACCGGATATTTCCCCTTTCATGCAGTTATACCCGGACAAAGTGGTGTGGAATTTGTATGCAATAGACCAAGCAAATCATAGTAAAAATGCTTTTGGAGAAAAGCAAAGTCTTTTCGTTGGACAAGTGCATAAAATGTCATGTATACAAACAGAAATATCACGTTTGTTTGCCGCAGTTCTTCTAGCTTTCTCCTAGAAAATACGAATGTGTAGAGCTGGTGTCTCCATGTGGAACCAATTAGAGTTTCCCAGTACAAAATTAAATGTTCCCTGATAAAAAACATTCAAAACAATAAAGTCCTTTGATAATATCCAGAAAAAACAAACACAGAGGCTGTCGCAATATCTGTGATTGAGTTAGCCAAAACAAAAGCGGATATTTCCCCTTTCATCCAGTCATATCCGGACAAAGTGGTGTGGAATTTGTATGCAATAGACCAAGCAAATCATAGTAAAATGGTTTTGGAGAAAAGCAAAGTCATTTCATTAGGCAGGTGCATAAAATGTCATGTATACAAACAGAATTATCATGTTTGTTTGCTGCAGTTCCTCTAGCATTCTCCGTATAATTTACAAATGTTTAGAGCTGGTTTCTCCATGTGGAACCACTGAGGGTTTCCCAGTACAAAAGTAAATGTTCCCTGATAAAAAAAATGTTTCAAAACAATAAAGTCCTTTGATAATATCCAGAAAACCCAAACACAGGGGCTATGGCAATATCTGGGATTGAGTTAGCCAAAACAAAACCGGATATTTCCGGTTTCATGCAGTCATTTCCGGACAAATTGGTGTGGAATTTGTATGCAATAGACCAAGCAAATCATAGTAAAAATGGTTTTGGAGAAAAGCAAACTCCTTTCTTTAGGCAAGTGCATAAAATGTCATGTATACAAACAGAAATATCATGTTTGTTTGCCTCAGTTCTTCTAGCTTTCTCCTAGAAAATACGAATGTGTAGAGCTGGTGTCTCCATGTGGAACCAATTAGAGTTTCCCAGTACAAAATTAAATGTTCCCTGATAAAAAAAATGTTTCAAAACAATAAAGTCCTTTGATAATATCCAGAAAACACAAACACAGGGGCTGTGGCAATATCTGGGATTGAGTTAGCCAAAACAAAACCGGATATTTCCGGTTTCATGCAGTCATATCTGGACAAAGTGGTGTGGAATTTGTATGCAATAGACCAAGCAAATCATAGTAAAAATGGTTTTGGAGAAAAGCAAAGTCTTTTCGTTGGACAAGTGCATAAAATGTCATGTATACAAACAGAAATATCATGTTTGCTTGCCGCAGTTCCTCTAGTTTCTCGCTTAGAAAATACGAATGTGTAGAGCTGGTGTCTCCATGTGGAACCACTGAGTGTTTTCCAGTACAAAATTAAATGTTCCTTGATAAAAAAAAATCAAAACAATAATGACCATTGATAATATCCAGAAAACACAAACACAGGGGCTATGGCAATATCTGGGATTGAGTTAGCCAAAACAAAACCGGATATTTCCCCTTTCATGCAGTCATATCCGGACAAAGTGGTGTGGAATTACTATGCAATGAACCGAGAAAATCATAGTAAAAATGGTTTTGGATAAATGCAAAGTCCTTTCTTTAGGCAAGTGCATAAAATGTCATGTATACAAACAGAAATATCATGTTTGTTTGCTGCAGTTCCTCTAGTTTTCTCCCTAGAATACACGAAAAGGAAGAACTTGTTTCTGCATGTGGATCCAGTGATTGTTTCCCTGTACAAAATTAAATACTCCCTGATAAAAAAAACGTTCAAAACAATACTAACCATTGATAATATCCAGAAAACGCAAACACAGGTGCTGTGGCAATATCTGGGATTGAGTTTTCAAAACAAAACCGGATATTTCCGGTTTCATCCAGTCATATCCGGACAAAGTATTGTGGAATTCCTATGTAATGGACCGAGAAAATCATAGTAAAAATGGTTTTGGAGAAAAGCAAACTCCTTTCTTTAGGCAAGTGCATAAAATGTC
Source organism: Lepus europaeus (assembly GCF_033115175.1). Classification (NCBI taxonomy): domain Eukaryota; kingdom Metazoa; phylum Chordata; class Mammalia; order Lagomorpha; family Leporidae; genus Lepus; species Lepus europaeus. The sequence continues at coordinate 6,820 of NW_026909582.1, read as the reverse complement.
ATGTATACAAACAGAGATATCATGTTTGTTTGCCGCAGTTCCTCTAGTTTTCTCCCTAGAATACACGAATAGGAAGAACTGGTTTCTGCATGTGGAACCAGTTATTGTTTCCCTGTACAAAATCAAATGTTCCCTGATTAAAAAAAAACGTTGAAAACAATAATGACCATTGATAATATCCAGAAAACACAAACACAAGGGCTGTGGCAATATCTGGGATTGAGTTAGCCAAAACAAAAGCGGATATTTCCCCTTTCATCCAGTCATATCCGGACAAAGTGGTGTGGAATTTGTATGCAATAGACCAAGCAAATCATAGTAAAATGGTTTTGGAGAAAAGCAAAGTCATTTCATTAGGCAGGTGCATAAAATGTCATGTATACAAACAGAAATATCATGTTTTTTTGCTGCAGTTCCTCTAGCATTCTCCGTATAATTTACAAATGTTTAGAGCTGGTTTCTCCATGTGGAACCACTGAGAGATTCCCAGTACAAAATTAAATGTTCCCTGATAAAAAAAAAATGTTTCAGAACAATAAAGTCCTTTGATAATATCCAGAAAACACAAACACAGGGGCTATGGCAATATCTGGGATTGAGTTAGCCAAAACAAAACCGGATATTTCCGGTTTCATGCAGTCATATCCGGACAAATTGGTGTGGAATTTGTATGCAATAGACCAAGCAAATCATAGTAAAAATGGTTTTGGAGAAAAGCAAACTCCTTTCTTTAGGCAAGTGCATAAAATGTCATGTATACAAACAGAAATATCATGTTTGTTTGCCGCAGTTCCTCTAGTTTCTCGCTTAGAAAATACGAATGTGTAGAGCTGGTGTCTCCATGTGGAACCAGTTAGAGTTTCCCACTACAAAATTAAATGTTCCCTCATAAAAAACATTCAAAACAATGAAGTCCTTTGGTAATATCCAGAAAACACAAACACAGAGGCTGTCGCAATATCTGTGATTGAGTTAGCCAAAACAAAAGCGGATATTTCCCCTTTCATCCAGTCATATCCGGACAAAGTGGTGTGGAATTTGTATGCAATAGACCAAGCAAATCATAGTAAAATGGTTTTGGAGAAAAGCAAAGTCATTTCATTAGGCAGGTGCATAAAATGTCATGTATACAAACAGAAATATCATGTTTGCTTGCCGCAGTTCGTCTAGTTTCTCGCTTAGAAAATACGAATGTGTAGAGCTGGTTTCTCCATGTGGAACCACTGAGGGTTTCCTAGTACAAAATTAAATGCTCCCTGATAAAAAAAAAACGTTCAAAACAATAATGACCATTGATAATATCCAGAAAACACAAACACAGGGGCTGTGGCAATATCTGGGATTGAGTTAGCAAAACAAAACCGGACATTTCCGGTTTCATGCAGTCATATCCGGACATAGTGGTGAGAAATCCTATGTAATGGACCGAGAAAATCATAGTAAATATGGTTTTGGAGAAAAGCAAAGTGCTTTCTTTAGGCAAGTGCATAAAATGTCATGTATACCAACAGAGATATCATGTTTGTTTGCCGCAGTTCCTCTAGTTTTCTCCCTAGAATACAGGAATAGGAAGAACTGGTTTCTGCATGTGGAACCAGTGATTGTTTCCCTGTAAAAAATTAAATACTCCCTGATAAAAAAAACATTCAAAACAATAATGACCATTGATAATATCCAGAAAACACAAACACAGGGGCTGTGGCAATATCTGGGATTGAGATAGCAAAACAAAACCGGATATTCCTGGTTTCATGCAGTCATATCCGGACAAAGTGGTGTGGAATTTGTATGCAATAGACCAAGCAAATCATAGTAAAAATGGTTTTGGAGAAAAGCAAAGTCCTTTCTTTAGGCAAGTGCATAAAATGTCATGTATACAAACAGAAATATCATGTTTGTTTGCCGCAGTTCCTCTAGTTTCTTGCTTAGAAAATACGAATGTGTAGAGCTGGTGTCTCCATGTGGAACCAATTAGAGTTTCCCAGTACAAAATTAAATGTTCCCTGATAAAAAAAATTCAAAACAATAATGACCATTGATAATATCCAGAAAACACAAACATAGAGGCTGTGGCAATCTGGGATTGAGTTAGCCAAAACAAAACCGGATATTTCCGGTTTCATGCAGTCATGTCCGGACAAAGTGGTGTGGAATTTGTATGCAATAGACCAAGCAAATCATAGTAAAATTGGTTTTGGAGAAAAGCAAAGTCTTTTCGTTGGACAAGTGCATAAAATGCCATCTATACAAACAGAAATATCATGTTTGTTTGCCGCAGTTCCTCTAGTTTCTCGCTTAGAAAATACGAATGTGTAGAGCTGGTGTCTCCATGTGGAACCAATTAGAGATTCCCAGTACAAAATTAAATGTTCCCTGATAAAAAAAAATTCAAAACAATAAAGTCCTTTGATAATATCCAGAAAACACAAACACACAGTCTGTGGCAATCTGGGATTGAGTTAGCCAAAACAAAACCGGATATTTCCGGTTTCATGCAGTCATATCCGGACAAAGTGGTGTGGAATTTGTATGCAATAGACCAAGCAATTCATACTAAAAATGGTTTTGGAGAAAAGCAAACTCCTTCTTTAGGCAAGTGCATAAAATGTCATGTATACAAACAGAAATATCATGTTTGTTTGCCGCAGTTCTTCTAGCTTTCTCCTAGAAAATACGAATGTTTAGAGCTGGTGTCTCCATGTGGAACCAATTAGAGTTTCCCAGTACAAAAGTAAATGTTCCCTGATAAAAAACATTCAAAACAATAAAGTCCTTTGATAATATCCAGAAAACACAAACACAGAGTCTGTCGCAATATCTGGGATTGAGTTAGCCAAAACAAAACCGGATATTTCCCCTTTCATCCAGTCATATCCGGACAAAGTGGTGTGGAATTTGTATGCAATAGACCAAGCAAATCATAGTAAAATGGTTTTGGAGAAAAGCAAAGTCATTTCATTAGGCAGGTGCATAAAATGCCATTTATACAAACAGAAATATCATGTTTTTTTGCTGCAGTTCCTCTAGCATTCTCCGTATAAATTACAAATGTTTAGGACTGGTTTCTCCATCTGGAACCACTGAGGGTTTCCCAGTACAAAATTAAATGTTCCCTGATAAAAAAAAATGTTTCAAAACAATAAACTCCTTTGATAATATCCAGAAAACACAAACACAGGGGCTGTGGCAATATCTGGGATTGAGTTAGCCAAAACAAAACCGGATATTTCCCCTTTCATCCAGTCATATCCGGACAAAGTGGTGTGGAATTTGTATGCAATAGACCAAGCAAATCATAGTAAAATGGTTTTGGAGAAAAGCAAAGTCCTTTCTTTAGGCAAGTGCATAAAATGTCATGTATACAAACAGAAATATCATGTTTGTTTGCCGCAGTTCCTCTAGTTTTCTCCCTAGAATACTCGAATAGGAAGAACTGGTTTCTGCATGTGGATCCAGTGATTGTTTCCCTGTACAAAATTAAATGCTCCCTGATAAAAAAAAAACGTTCAAAACAATAATGACCATTGATAATATCCAGAAAACACAAACACAGGGGCTGTGGCAATATCTGGGATTGAGTTAGCAAAACAAAACCGGATATTTCCGGTTTCATGCAGTCATATGCGGACAAAGTGGTGTGGAATTTGTATGCAATAGACCAAGCAAATCATAGTAAAAATGGTTTTGGAGAAAAGCAAAGTGCTTTCTTTAGGCAAGTGCATAAAATGTCATGTATACAAACAGAAATATCATGTTTTTTGCTGCAGTTCCTCTAGTTTCTCGCTTAGAAAATACGAATGTGTAGAGCTGGTGTCTCCATGTGGAACCACTGAGTGTTTCCCAGTACAAAATTAAATGTTCCCTGATGAAAAAAAAAAACTTTCAAAACAATCATGACCATTGGTAATATCCAGAAAACACAAACACAGAGGCTGTGGCAATATCTGGTATTGAGTTAGCCAAAACAAAACCGGATATTTCCGGTTTCATGCAGTCATATCCGGACAAAGTGGTGTGGAATTTATATTCAATAGACCAAGCAAATCATAGTAAAAATGGTTTTTGAGAAAAGCAAAGTCTTTTCGTTGGACAAGTGCATAAAATGTCATGTATACAAACAGAAATATCATGTTTGTTTGCCGCAGTTCTTCTAGCATTCTCCTAGAAAATACGAATGTGTAGAGCTGGTGTCTCCATGTGGAACCAATTAGAGTTTCCCAGTACAAAATTAAATGTTCCCTGATAAAGAACATTCAAAACAATAAAGTCCTTTGATAATATCCAGAAAACACAAACACAGAGGCTGTCGCAATATCTCTGATTGAGTTAGCCAAAACAAAAGCGGATATTTCCCCTTTCATCCAGTCATATCCGGACAAAGTGGTGTGGAATTTGTATGCAATAGACCAAGCAAATCATAGTAAATTGCTTTGGGAGAAAAGCAAAGTCATTTCATTTGGCAGGTGCATAAAATGTCATGTATACAAACAGAAATATCATGTTTTTTTGCTGCAGTTCCTCTAGCATTCTCCGTATAAATTACAAATATTTAGAACTGGTTTCTCCATGTGGAACCACTGAGGGTTTCCCAGTACAACATTAAATGTTCCCTGATAAAAAAAATGTTTCAAAACAATAAAGTCCTTTGATAATATCCAGAAAACACAAACACAGGGGCTATGGCAATATCTGGGATTGAGTTAGCCAAAACAAAACCGGATATTTCCAGGTTCATGCAGTCATATCCGGACAAAGTGGCGTGGAATTCCTATGCAATGAACCGAGAAAATCATAGTAAAAATGGTTTTGGAGAAAAGCAAACTCCTTTCTTTAGGCAAGTGCATAAAATGTCATGTATACAAACAGAAATATCATGTTTGTTTGCCGCAGTTCCTCTAGTTTCTCGATTAGAAAATACGAATGTGTAGAGCTGGTGCTCCATGTGGAACCACTGAGTGTTACCCAGTACAAAATTAAATGTTCTCTGATAAAAAAAATTCAAAACAATAATGACCATTGATAATATCCAGAAAACACAAACACAGAGGCTGTGGCAATCTGGGATTGAGTTAGCCAAAACAAAACCGGATATTTCCGGTTTCATGCAGTCATATCCGGACAAAGTGGTGTGGAATTTGTATGCAATAGACCAAGCAAATCATAGTAAAAATGGTTTTGGAGAAAAGCAAACTCCTTTCTTTAGGCAAGTGCATAAAATGTCATGTATACAAACAGAAATATCATGTTTGTTTGCCGCCGTTCTTCTAGATTTCTCCCTAGAATACCCGAATAGGAAGAACTGGTTTCTGCATGTGGAACCAGTGATTGTTTCCCTGTACAAAATTAAATGCTCCCTGATTAAAAAAAACATTCAAAACAATAATGACCATTGATAATATCCAGAAAACCCAAACACAGGGGCTGTGGCAATATCTGGGATTGAGTTAGCCAAAACAAAACCGGATATTTCCGGTTTCATGCAGTCATATCCGGACAAAGTGGTGTGGAATTTGTATGCAATAGACCAAGCAAATCATAGTAAAAATGGTTTTGGAGAAAAGCAAACTCCTTTCTTTAGGCAAGTGCATAAAATGTCATGTATACAAAAGAAATATCATGTTTCTTTGCCGCAGTTTTTCTAGCTTTCTCCTAAAAAATACGAATGTGTAGAGCTGGTGTCTCCATGTGGAACCAATTAGAGTTTCCCAGTACAAAATTAAATGTTCCCTGATAAAAAACATTCAAAACAATAAAGTCCTTTGATAATATCCAGAAAACAAAAACACAGAGGCTGTCGCAATATCTGTGATTGAGTTAGCCAAAACAAAAGCGGGTATTTCCCCTTTCATCCAGTCATATCCGGACAAAGTGGTGTGGAATTTGTATGCAATAGACCAAGCAAATCATAGTAAAAATGGTTTTGGAGAAAAGCAAAGTCATTTCATTAGGCAGGTGCATAATATGTCATGTATACAAACAGAGATATCATGTTTGTTTGCTGCAGTTCCTGTAGCATTCTCCGTATAATTTACAAATGTTTAGAGTTGGTTTCTCCATGTGGAACCACTAGGGTTTCCCAGTATTAAATTAAATGTTCCCTGATGAAAAAAAAATGTTTCAAAACAATAAAGTCCTTTGATAATATCCAGAAAACACAAACACAGAGGCTGTGGCAATATCTGTGATTGAGTTAGCCAAAAAAAAGCGGATATTTCCCCTTTCATCCAGTCATATCCGGACAAAGTGGTGTGGAATTTGTATGCAATAGACCAAGCAAATCATAGTAAAAATGGTTTTGGAGAAAAGCAAAGTCCTTTCTTTAGGCAAGTGCATAAAATGTCATGTATACAAACAGAAATATCATGTTTGTTTGCCGCAGTTCCTCTAGTTTCTCGCTTAGAAAATACGAATGTGTAGAGCTGGTGTCTCCATGTGGAACCACTGAGTGTTTCCCAGTACAAAATTAAATGTTCCCTGATAAAAAAACTTTCAAAACAATAATGATCATTGATAATATCCAGAAAACACAAACACAGAGGCTGTGGCAATCTGGGATTGAGTTAGCCAAAACAAAACCGGATATTTCCGGTTTCATGCAGTCATATCCGGACAAAGTGGTGTGGAATTTGTATGCAATAGACCAAGCAAATCATAGTAAAAATGGTTTTGGAGAAAAGCAAAGTCCTTTCTTTAGGAAAGTGCATAAAATGTCATGTATACAAACAGAAATATCATGTTTGTTTGCCGCAGTTCTTCTAGCTTTCTCCTAGAAAATACGAATGTGTAGAGCTGGTGTCTCCATGTGGAACCAATTAGAGTT
>NW_026909581.1:0-21451 GCF_033115175.1 Lepus europaeus | reverse complement strand
GTGGTGACTCAGCGTGAGGGCACCTGTACCCTGTGGTGACTCCGCCGTGAGCACCTGTGCCCTGTGGTGACTCCGCCGTGAGCACCTGTGCCCTGTGGTGACTCCGCCGTGAGCACCTGTGCCCTGTGGTGACTCAGCTGTGACCCCTGTGCCCTGTGGTGACTCCGCCGTGGGCACCTGTGCTCTGTGGTGACTCAACCGTGAGCACCTGTACCCTGTGGTGACTCAGCCGTGAGCACCTGTGCCCTGTGGTGACTCAGCTGTGACCCCTGTGCCCTGTGGTGACTCCGCCGTGAGCACCTGTGCCCTGTGGGTGACTCCGCCGTGGGCACCTGTACCCTGTGGTGACTCAGCTGTGACCCCTGTGCCCTGTGGTGACTCCGCCGTGAGCACCTGTGCCCTGTGGTGACTCCGCCGTGAGCACCTGTGCCCTGTGGTGACTCAGCTGTGACCCCTGTGCCCTGTGGTGACTCCGCCGTGGGCACCTGTGCTCTGTGGTGACTCCGCCTTGAGAACCTGTACCCTGTGGTGACTCCGCCGTGAGCACCTGTACCCTGTGGTGACTCAGCCGTGAGCACCTGTGCCCTGTGGTGACTCCGCCGTGAGCACCTGTGCCCTGTGGTGACTCCGCCGTGAGCACCTGTACCCTGTGGTGACTCCGCCGTGAGCACCTGTGCCCTGTGGTGACTCCGCCGTGAGCACCTGTGCCCTGTGGTGACTCCGCCGTGGGCACCTGTACCCTGTGGTGACTCCGCCGTGAGCACCTGTGCCCTGTGGTGACTCCGCCGTGGGCACCTGTGCCCTGTGGTGACTCAGCTGTGAGAACCTGTGCCCTGTGGTGACTCAGCGTGAGGGCACCTGTACCCTGTGGTGACTCCGCCGTGAGCACCTGTGCCCTGTGGTGACTCCGCCGTGAGCACCTGTGCCCTGTGGTGACTCCGCCGTGAGCACCTGTGCCCTGTGGTGACTCAGCTGTGACCCCTGTGCCCTGTGGTGACTCCGCCGTGGGCACCTGTGCTCTGTGGTGACTCAACCGTGAGCACCTGTACCCTGTGGTGACTCAGCCGTGAGCACCTGTGCCCTGTGGTGACTCCGCCGTGGGCACCTGTGCCCTGTGGTGACTCAGCTGTGACCCCTGTGCCCTGTGGTGACTCCGCCGTGGGCACCTGTGCCCTGTGGTGACTCCGCCGTGAGAACCTGTGCCCTGTGGTGATTCAGCGTGAGGGCACCTGTACCCTGTGGTGACTCCGCCGTGAGCACCTGTGCCCTGTGGTGACTCCGCCGTGAGCACCTGTACCCTGTGGTGACTCCGCCGTGAGCACCTGTGCCCTGTGGTGACTCCGCCGTGAGCACCTGTGCCCTGTGGTGACTCCGCCGTGAGCACCTGTACCCTGTGGTGACTCAGCCGTGAGCACCTGTGCCCTGTGGTGACTCCGCCGTGAGCACCTGTGCCCTGTGGTGACTCCGCTGTGACCCCTGTGCCCTGTGGTGACTCCGCCGTGAGCACCTGTGCCCTGTGGTGACTGAGCCGTGGGCACCTGTGCCCTGTGGTGACTCCGCCGTGAGCACCTGTGCCCTGTGGTGACTCCGCCGTGAGCACCTGTACCCTGTGGTGACTGAGCCGTGAGCACCTGTGCCCTGTGGTGACTCCGCCATGGGCACCTGTACCCTGTGGTGACTCCGCCGTGAGCACCTGTGCCCTGTGGTGACTCCGCCGTGAGCACCTGTGCCCTGTGGTGACTCCGCCGTGGGCACCTGTGCCCTGTGGTGACTCAGCTGTGAGAACCTGTGCCCTGTGGTGACTCAGCGTGAGGGCACCTGTACCCTGTGGTGACTCCGCCGTGAGCACCTGTGCCCTGTGGTGACTCCGCCGTGAGCACCTGTGCCCTGTGGTGACTCCGCCGTGAGCACCTGTGCCCTGTGGTGACTCCGCCGTGGGCACCTGTACCCTGTGGTGACTCCGCCGTGAGCACCTGTGCCCTGTGGTGACTCCGCCGTGGGCACCTGTGCCCTGTGGTGACTCAGCTGTGAGAACCTGTGCCCTGTGGTGACTCAGCGTGAGGGCACCTGTACCCTGTGGTGACTCCGCCGTGAGCACCTGTGCCCTGTGGTGACTCCGCCGTGAGTACCTGTGCCCTGTGGTGACTCCGCCGTGAGCACCTGTGCCCTGTGGTGACTCAGCTGTGACCCCTGTGCCCTGTGGTGACTCCGCCGTGGGCACCTGTGCTCTGTGGTGACTCAACCGTGAGCACCTGTACCCTGTGGTGACTCAGCCGTGAGCACCTGTGCCCTGTGGTGACTCAGCTGTGACCCCTGTGCCCTGTGGTGACTCCGCCGTGAGCACCTGTGCCCTGTGGTGACTCAGCTGTGACCCCTGTGCCCTGTGGTGACTCCGCCGTGGGCACCTGTGCCCTGTGGTGACTCCGCCGTGAGAACCTGTGCCCTGTGGTGATTCAGCGTGAGGGCACCTGTACCCTGTGGTGACTCCGCCGTGAGCACCTGTGCCCTGTGGTGACTCCGCCGTGAGCACCTGTACCCTGTGGTGACTCCGCCGTGAGCACCTGTACCCTGTGGTGACTCCGCCGTGAGCACCTGTGCCCTGTGGTGACTCCGCCGTGAGCACCTGTGCCCTGTGGTGACTCCGCCGTGAGCACCTGTGCCCTGTGGTGACTCCGCCGTGAGCACCTGTGCCCTGTGGTGACTCCGCCGTGAGCACCTGTACCCTGTGGTGACTCAGCCGTGAGCACCTGTGCCCTGTGGTGACTCCGCCGTGAGCACCTGTGCCCTGTGGTGACTCCGCTGTGACCCCTGTGCCCTGTGGTGACTCCGCCGTGAGCACCTGTGCCCTGTGGTGACTGAGCCGTGGGCACCTGTGCCCTGTGGTGACTCCGCCGTGAGCACCTGTGCCCTGTGGTGACTCCGCCGTGAGCACCTGTACCCTGTGGTGACTGAGCCGTGAGCACCTGTGCCCTGTGGTGACTCCGCCATGGGCACCTGTACCCTGTGGTGACTCCGCCGTGAGCACCTGTGCCCTGTGGTGACTCCGCCGTGAGCACCTGTGCCCTGTGGTGACTCCACCGTGGGCACCTGTGCCCTGTGGTGACTCAGCTGTGAGAACCTGTGCCCTGTGGTGACTCAGCGTGAGGGCACCTGTACCCTGTGGTGACTCCGCCGTGAGCACCTGTGCCCTGTGGTGACTCCGCCGTGAGCACCTGTGCCCTGTGGTGACTCCGCCGTGAGCACCTGTGCCCTGTGGTGACTCCGCCGTGGGCACCTGTACCCTGTGGTGACTCCGCCGTGAGCACCTGTGCCCTGTGGTGACTCCGCCGTGGGCACCTGTGCCCTGTGGTGACTCAGCTGTGAGAACCTGTGCCCTGTGGTGACTCAGCGTGAGGGCACCTGTACCCTGTGGTGACTCCGCCGTGAGCACCTGTGCCCTGTGGTGACTCCGCCGTGAGTACCTGTGCCCTGTGGTGACTCCGCCGTGAGCACCTGTGCCCTGTGGTGACTCAGCTGTGACCCCTGTGCCCTGTGGTGACTCCGCCGTGGGCACCTGTGCTCTGTGGTGACTCAACCGTGAGCACCTGTACCCTGTGGTGACTCAGCCGTGAGCACCTGTGCCCTGTGGTGACTCAGCTGTGACCCCTGTGCCCTGTGGTGACTCCGCCGTGAGCACCTGTGCCCTGTGGTGACTCCGCCGTGGGCACCTGTACCCTGTGGTGACTCAGCTGTGACCCCTGTGCCCTGTGGTGACTCCGCCGTGAGCACCTGTGCCCTGTGGTGACTCCGCCGTGAGCACCTGTACCCTGTGGTGACTCAGCTGTGACCCCTGTGCCCTGTGGTGACTCCGCCGTGGGCACCTGTGCTCTGTGGTGACTCCGCCGTGAGAACCTGTACCCTGTGGTGACTCCGCCGTGAGCACCTGTACCCTGTGGTGACTCAGCCGTGAGCACCTGTGCCCTGTGGTGACTCCGCCGTGAGCACCTGTGCCCTGTGGTGACTCCGCCGTGAGCACCTGTACCCTGTGGTGACTCCGCCGTGAGCACCTGTGCCCTGTGGTGACTCCGCCGTGAGCACCTGTGCCCTGTGGTGACTCCGCCGTGGGCACCTGTACCCTGTGGTGACTCCGCCGTGAGCACCTGTGCCCTGTGGTGACTCCGCCGTGGGCACCTGTGCCCTGTGGTGACTCAGCTGTGAGAACCTGTGCCCTGTGGTGACTCAGCGTGAGGGCACCTGTACCCTGTGGTGACTCCGCCGTGAGCACCTGTGCCCTGTGGTGACTCCGCCGTGAGCACCTGTGCCCTGTGGTGACTCCGCCGTGAGCACCTGTGCCCTGTGGTGACTCAGCTGTGACCCCTGTGCCCTGTGGTGACTCCGCCGTGGGCACCTGTGCTCTGTGGTGACTCAACCGTGAGCACCTGTACCCTGTGGTGACTCAGCCGTGAGCACCTGTGCCCTGTGGTGACTCCGCCGTGGGCACCTGTGCCCTGTGGTGACTCAGCTGTGACCCCTGTGCCCTGTGGTGACTCCGCCGTGGGCACCTGTGCCCTGTGGTGACTCCGCCGTGAGAACCTGTGCCCTGTGGTGATTCAGCGTGAGGGCACCTGTACCCTGTGGTGACTCCGCCGTGAGCACCTGTGCCCTGTGGTGACTCCGCCGTGAGCACCTGTACCCTGTGGTGACTCCGCCGTGAGCACCTGTGCCCTGTGGTGACTCCGCCGTGAGCACCTGTACCCTGTGGTGACTCAGCCGTGAGCACCTGTGCCCTGTGGTGACTCCGCCGTGAGCACCTGTGCCCTGTGGTGACTCCGCTGTGACCCCTGTGCCCTGTGGTGACTCCGCCGTGAGCACCTGTGCCCTGTGGTGACTGAGCCGTGGGCACCTGTGCCCTGTGGTGACTCCGCCGTGAGCACCTGTGCCCTGTGGTGACTCCGCCGTGAGCACCTGTACCCTGTGGTGACTGAGCCGTGAGCACCTGTGCCCTGTGGTGACTCCGCCGTGAGCACCTGTGCTCTGTGGTGACTCAGCTGTGACCCCTGTGCCCTGTGGTGACTCCGCCGTGAGCACCTGTGCCCTGCGGTGACTCAGCGTGAGCACCTGTGCCCTGTGGTGACTCAGCCGTGAGCACCTGTGCCCTGTGGTGACTCCGCCGTGAGCACCTGTGCCCTGTGGTGACTCAGCGTGAGGGCTCCTGTGCTCTCAGGTGACCCTTTGTGACGTGAACTCTGTCTCCACCGTGCTATTAGGAAGCACCGTCGCTCGCCCAGGCCTCGGCCCTGTCCTGCATGGCTGGGACCCTCCAGGGACTCAGCACCTGTCTCCACTCGTCCTCCCCTCGTCCCGCGGGTGGGCGGGGCCAGGCTGCACCCCATCTCCATGTTCTCCCCAGGGGAGGCCTTTGTCCTGCATGGTTCCACAGCCTGGGGTGCCCTCCCTCGGCCTCCCTAAGCTGGCGTCCACTGGGTCTCGGCCTCAGTGGTGGCACCCCAGCCAGGGTCGTGGGGGGGTCCGCCCTCGGCCCCTGCTGCCACTTCTCTGTGGTGTGTTCCTCCTGGCACAGCATGCAGCGGCCCTGTGTTTCCCCTGCTCTGTGTCCAGCGCCCGGCGTGTGGTGGGTGTTCCGTGTTCTCTGTGCACACCCATTCCTGTGTGTCTCAGAGCTCCATAGCACACAGGAAATGGGGGTTACACTCTGCATGGCAGAGATGCGCCTTCCGGGCATCAGGCGAGGAACGGGGCCGTCAGCAGGGCGGCGCTCACACTGGGAACACAGGAGCTCTCCTTCCTCCCACAGCCCCACAGCCCCACGGCCCCCATGGCCCCCACGGCCCCCACGGCCCCACAGCCCCCACAGCCCCCACAGCCCCACAGCCCCACGGCCCCCACGGCCCCCATGGCCCCACGGGCCCCACAGCCCCACGGCCCCCACAGCCCCACGGCCCCACGGCCCCCACAGCCCCACAGCCCCCACAGCCCCACAGCCCCACGGCCCCCACAGCCCCACAGCCCCACGGCCCCCACGGCCCCCATGGCCCCACAGCCCCACGGCCCCCACAGCCCCACGGCCCCACAGCCCCCACGGCCCCACAGCCCCCACAGCCCCCACGCCCTACAGCTCCCACGGCCCCATGGTTCCCACGGCCCCCACGGCCCCCACAGCCCCACAGCCCCACGGCCCCATGGTTCCCACGGCCCCCACGGCCCCCACAGCCCCCATGCTCTACAGCCCCACGGCCCCCACAGCCCCCACGGCCCCCATGCTCTACAGCTCCCACGGCCCCCACAGCCCCCACGCCCTACAGCTCCCACAGCCCCCATGGCCCCATGGTCCCCACGACCCCCACGGCCCCCACAGCCCCCACGGCCCCCATGCCCTACAGCTCCCACGGCCCCCACAGCCCCCATGCTCTACAGCTCCCACGGCCCCCACAGCCCCCACGGCCCCATGGTCCCCACGGCCCCCACGGCCCCCACAGCCCCCACGGCCCCACGCCCCCCCAGCTCTCCTGGCTGAGGCAGACTGACAGCTGGCTGAGCCCTTAGTTCCCGCCCAGGGCACGGGCAGGGCATTCCAGGTCTCGTGGACGATGGCAGCGGTGATGCTGCTACAGGAAGCTGACGAGCCCACACCCCACGCGTGATGCTTCTCTGTGCTCCCGTGGTGGGCACGGCGCTCCCCCAGCATTGGCGGCTGACAGACATCACAGCGTTTGGATTGATTCCCTCCGGGCAGTCTGGGGTGAGTGAGCAGGGGCCGTGGGCAGCTGCCTCCCAGCGGAATCCAGCCGGTTGCTACTCTGTTTGCAGACTCGAGCGAGCCGCGTGCGGCAGACTCACGTTGCAGACAAAGGGATTCCAGAAACACAGCTTCTCCTCTCTTGTGATGCACAGACACAATGTCTGGCCGCTGGTTTGGAGGCCTGCGAGCCGGTTACTCGGCCCGCCTTCTAGGGACACTGTGGTCGCTCTGCAGAGACACAGGCCCCCGCCGTGCCTATAGCGCTTCCTAAGAGAATTTACAAGCTGCCTCGTCTGCCCATGGCTCACCCAGATCCCCATCAAGGGATCAGAAAACTCAGGCTGAGATGGGATTCCCTGGGTGGTGGAAGCCGCCAGAACCCCCTCGCTGGAGGGCACCACGCTTGGGCCTCGCTTGACCGTGCTCCCTGCTCAATGCCCAGATCTCGGGTTTGGCTCACTGGCAGCTGTTTAGACCCAAGTCACAGGTGGCCGGCCCTGGCCCTCAGTCCTAGCTGTCCTTGTCCTTGTCCTTGTTTGAAGATTTTGTTTGAGAGGTAGAGTTACAGTGAGAGGGAGAGAGAGAGAGAGAGAGAAAGGTCTTCCTTCCACTGGTTCACTCCCCAAATGGTCTCAATGGCCAGAGCTGAACTGACCCGGAGCCAGCATCCAGGAGCTTCTTCCAGGTTTCCCACGTGGGTGCAGGAGCCCAAGGATTTGGGTCATTTTCTACTGCTTTCCCATAGCAGAGAGCTGGATTGGAAGAGGAGCAGCTGGGACTGGAACCAGCACCCATATGGGATGCCAGCTCTGCAGGGGGAGGATGAACTTACTGCGCCACAGCCCCAACTGCGTCCTTGTCCTTGGTGAGAGCTGGTTCTGCTCGCCCAGGGCTCTGTGTCCATGTCTGGGACCTGCCTGGGATTGCTGAGGTCAGCACGGGGTCTGCTCGTGTTCATTTTCCCTGTTTTCCGATGCTAACATGAAGGCAGCCCCACCCCCTCCACGGTTACCTCCCAGCCCCTCACCTGCCCGTGAGGCCCCATGCCCATCATTCAGCCCCCTTGGATGTTACTGGGGAGAAATTGCAGATCTCATCACCGGAGGTGTAGCCTCCTCAGCCCTCCCTCCCCACTTCTCCCCTCCCTACCCATCTAAATTCCACAAGACCCAGAAGCACCCCTGGAGAGAGACCGGGGTGTCAGGGCAGCCCAGCCAGCCCGTTTCTGTCCATGGGGAATACAGCAGCCCTGGGCTCGCAGGAGAGATGAGACGACGTGTGGACGACCAGCACCGTGCCTGGCACTGTGAGCGCCTTCTCCCGGCTCCCCCTCTGTCCACATCACCAAATCCGAGGTCTCGGGGGTTCGTCCCTGGCTGGCCCCTGACCGTGTCGCCACGCTGTCATCTCGGGGCCTGCTGTCTTCCAGTCCCTGTCCCCTGCATGATAGCAGATCTTTCTTGAATTCCTTTTTGTCCACCCCCTGCAAGGCCTTTTTGTGGGCTGCTTTCGGTTTCCCTTGATCAGTGCCACGTTCGTGCACACAGTGGGTCCTCACCACGTGTTTCCCTTGATCAGTGCCGCGTTCGTGCACACAGTGGGTCCTCACCACGTGTTTCCCTTGATCAGTGCCACGTTCGTGCACACAGTGGGTCCTCACCACGTGTTTCCCTTGATCAGTGCCGCGTTCGTGCACACAGTGGGTCCTCACCACGTGTTTGATGGGAGACGGCCAGGCATCCATGCACGTAAGGACAGCGTCTTTTTTTGACCAAAAACTAGGAGATTGTTGGTGGGGCATCTGCCTGCAGAGGGCAGGTGCCCAGGTCACTGCGCGTTAGGGGTGGCAGGCCCTGAGCCGCCTGCACCTGCTTGTCTGTGCTACTTCTCTGAGTGGTGGTCTTCCTGACAGTTCCCCCCCAGTGGAGGCACACCCCAGCCTCACACAGGGCCTCCCCTGGGTGTAGGAAGCAGGTGGTTGGGGTGGGTGGGCAGCTAGATTCTGGCTTCCCTCCGCTTGGTCAGGCTCAGGTGTAACTTTGGACTAGCGCCCTCCTGTGTCTCAGCTCCTCCCACCAGGAGATGCCCAGCGAGGGCCCGAGATGGGGGGGGGGTGCTCCAGGCAATGACTTCCCACCCCCACTGAGAGTGAGGCACTGGGTGCTCAGAGAGGCACAGGAACCTGCCCAAAGCCACCTCGGCCAAGAACACACGGGTCAGGATTCCAGCGCTGGCCCACCCCAGAGATGCGGTAGAGCCTACCAGTGACTTTCCTGGGTGTGGCCAACAGAGCGCCTTGTCAGGCCGTGACGGTGATGGTGGTGATAATGACGACATAATGAAGAGGATGGTGGCGATGATGGTGACAATGACGGTGATGATGGGGCAATGAGAAGATGATGGTGCTGGTGGCGATGGTGGTGATGGTGGTGATGGTGACAATGACGATGATGGTGCAATAAGATGATGGTGGTGATGACAATGATGGCGATGGCAGTGAGGATGTTTGCGTGGATACCTCCTGGGCCTAAAGCCAAGATTTGCTCAGTATTTCCATCGGGAGTCCAGCTTGTCCAGCTTGTATCCATTCCCAAGTGTGTCCAGGCTGAGCTGTCCCGTAAGGTCTCGTCCTGTGAGCTGTGACTGGCGTCTTCCTCCTGCCTCACCTGTGCTTGCATCGGCAGCTGGCGCTGCTGGGAAGGTGGCCGTGCTGCCCCCTCCTCCCCTCTGGCACCTTCAGGACGCGTGAGCTTCTACCCTGGGCTTCTTCGTTTTCTCTCACTGCAGGGGATTAATGAGTTTGGAATTTCACAATAGGATTTACAGTTCTGTTATTAACTGGGCAAACACCCAAGACTCCTGCCCTTCGCTGGGATCTTCTGGGAGGCTGTGGTCATGAGGCTGGGTGGTGGGACTTGCCGGGAGGCCGGGAGCGAGGGGAGTCACACACGGCAGTGACCTCGAACCACCCTCCAGGAAGGCGCCGGGCCTGGTTTGCCCTAGGAGAGAAGTGCTCGACATTGCCCAGCTCGCCTTTTCAACTGTTTTCTACATCTTTTGCTCCAAAGCACTTTAAGCAGCACATGTCATCCAGATACTCCGTGGAGGGAGGGAGATTGGAAAAGATGGAAGGAGAGAAAAGCCGGGGCTTAAGCCCAGCAGGGAGGTGCTCCCTGCACCTGGAGGCTCTTAGAAGCGACGTCTGTCCTGCCAGGGACTGCAGAGCTGAGACTGAGCAAGGAGAGGGGGGAGGCCAAGCCGGGGCGGCAGGGGCAGGGGCAGGATGGGACCAGAGTGGACCAGGCCTGCCCGGCCCCGGGGTCGTCCCTGGCAGCCTCTCTTGCCCAGTCCTGAGCCTGTCCTCAACTGTCACTGTTCTCACGACCCCTTCCCTGAACCCCACACCAGGCTGCTTCCTGATGGACCATCAAGGTCTATTTTTAATAACAGCAACTCTTGCCCGACAGAAAGATTTAAATTAGAATGGAGGAGGGACTTTGTGATGACAGGAATGGTTTCCCAGGAAGTGTTTCCTTTTTACACGTGGAGCCACCCTTACAGCCCAGTCTCTGTGCCTTCTCCATTATTTGCTGTCCATTGGGGGGGGGGGGGGGAGCACCTACTCAGCATTTTTGTGTATTTTAAATACCTGCCGCAGCGGCAGCCCTGGTGAGGAAGTCCTACCTAACTGTTGAGGCATCGCAGTCTCCTAAGCGATGGGGTCGGCCCTGGGACTCGTGGAGGATGGCAGGTGCACTCTGCCGGCTCCTTGCCTTTGCCCAGACCTGTGTCATGGGCGTTCTGGGGTTGTCTCTGGCCCAAGTCCCAGAGGGATTCCTTATCTGATGGAGACTTCTGGAAGGGCCCCTCGCCCCTCTGTGTGCTGAGCCAGCGCCGAGGGCGTCTGGGGGGGAAATCCTGACGTGAGTCCCAGCTTTGAAGAGTCATTTGCTTGCTGATTTTAAATGTCATCTCGTTGCTGCTGAGTTCCTTTATGAATAAAGAGGGTATTACTGAGTTTAAGAAGATGAGTTAATTAACGAATTGTAATTCCCAGAAAGCCTCTTTGGCATAATTAAAAAACCCAGGTAAGTGTAATCCCATCGTTTAAAACCTTAACTTGAATGGGGGACTAGATAATGATATCCAAACTGTACAACACAAGGAATCCCACAAGGGCACCTGGGCCCGGCCAGGAAGCACCTGCTGAGCAAAGCGAGTCAGACACGGCTCCTCCCGGCCTGGGTCACGGACTCGGCAGGGACAGCGCGAGACGGTGTTAGGTGGAGGCGTCGCTGAAGTTACCCACGGCCAGAGCCTCCCAGAACAAGCGGCTGCCGGACCCCCGTCCCGCCCCAGAGAAGCCCCCACCCTGAGTGAGAAGGCAGGGGCCAGGTGCCTGTCAGGGATCTGCTGGAGCAGTGTCTATGTGGCGGCTTCTCAGGGCGCTGTCACGATTTGTGTTGAAGTTACTCCTCATAAAAATAGCTGACAGGTGGAGTGGGCGTGCAGCCCCAGGCCAAGACACCTGCATGCCACGTCGCAGTACTGGGCTGGCTTCCCCGCTTTGGCTCCTGACTCCAGCTTCCTGTCGGTGCAGAACCTGGAGGCCATGGGGATGGCTCCCGTGACTGGGTTCCTGCCACGCATGGGAGAGACCTGGGTTGAGTTCCCAGCTTTAGCTTTGGCTCTGGGCCCAGCAACTCAGCTGTTTACGGAGGAAGCCCGTCGATGGAAGCTCGCTCGCTCTCCCTCCCTCCCTCTCAAATAAAATTTTAGAAAAACTAACTTCTGGGACAAGTTTTCAGAGTATGCCATAAGCCAAGCGATGGGTTCTTAGCACTGTGGGTTGATACTATGCAGTCCTAAGGCCCTGAAATGGGCTACAGATGTATGAAAGCTGCTGTCTGGTCCAGAAAGGGCTGCATGGACCAGGCTGCTCACAGGTCATGGCGTGGAATGTGGGCCGTCAGCTGTCTCCTCACTCCTCCAGGGACGGAGAGCAGCACCTCCATGGGGTGGCGGTGGCCTTGCCCTCCCTGGGGTGGGGCTGACAGGTGTCCCCTCTGCTCGCAGTCACAGGCCTGGTCTCCACATCTGTTTGGAATACAGGCTCAGCACACGGCCAGGACGCAGCGCTGGCTCTGTAGGTGAGAGCCGTGGTCACTTCTGTGGTGCTCTCGCAGCTGCAGTGTGTACCCCGGAGGGAAGTGGAGTGACCAATCCTGGGGCAGTGAAGTAGCCTCACCTTTGTGTGACCACGCTGTCAGAGACTACTCGGCTTCCTGCTACGTTGACGACGTAGATGGGCTGGGATTGATGCGGCTTGGGACTGTGGTTCTCGGCAGCCTTGAGCCCGGGCACAGGTGCAGCTTGGTGACTGGCAGCTCCTTCTCCCTGGAGGATAAACACCTTTGAGCACTGATTGCCACGAACTGCTCACAGGAGGCCACCTGCTCAGGGCACCTCCATGACCCTTGTCCATGTGAAGCCTCTTGGAGGCGAGGTGCAGGGGCCTGGCTGGCTTCAGACCAGAACCCGAGCGAGCAGGACTCTGAGATGCCCGGCCCGGTGGAGAGGAGCCAGGCCGGTCCATTCCTGAGAGCCAGTGCCTGCTTTCTTCCAGGCCATGCATGACGGTCAGGTGCACACGGGGTTTGGAGCTCATTAAAGTCTTGAACATGCATCAGCCAGTCTGGGGCCCCTTAGCCGTGGTGCCGCAGGGACAGGGCTGTGGGACGGCCAGGCCTGTGTCTCAGAGCCGAGCCTTGACCTCCTGGGAGAACAGTGGTTACAGGGATGGGGCGAAGGCACCTTTGTTTTTCCACGGTGTGGGGAGATGAACCGTAGGGCCTGGGAGGAGGGTGGCACACAAAACCCCTTCTCTGGCGACCACAGCGTGGAAGTGGTTCCCTCCATGTCTCCCAGATGGGTGCCAGCGAGGAGCAGCAGCGGGGGGACGAACAGAAGCTGCTTCCACGTGGGACTTCCCTGGCCAGATGTAAAGGGGGCATCCTAAGTGGATATGAACCCCCACCCCATTGTTGGAACCAGTACAACACAGAGATTGTAAATGTAGAGGACTTGGCGTCCGTCAACTGAGACCTCCTGCTGTTAAATTACCTCTGACCTCACGGGTCACTGACCTCTGCCTGGCTTCTCTGGGCCCTGAATGTGTTATCCCTGGCCAGGGGCAGTGCAGCGTCTCCCGGCACTGCTGCAGGCCTCCATTAGCGTCGGGTGGGGAGGTGCTCGTCTGTGCCGTGGCTGGCGTGTTTACCCGACAGACGGCTCACGCTCCTGAGGGTCTCGCACTTGGCAAACGCAGTGCAGGTGAGCACACGGGTCTCTCCTCAGCTGGACAGTGAGACACCAGAGGATTATGAATTCACGTGAAGGAAACTTCAGGTTAGCCGTCTTTGCCAAAATAATGATTTCCACTCAGACGCTATCGAGAGATTGGCTGGTGGCCAAGAACATAAAAAGAGTGATATTGAGCTCGGAGTCTAGCAGACTTAGGCAAGGAAAGGCGCACGTGTGTGCATATGCGGCATGAGGAAGTGTGTGTGCGTGTGCGTGTGTGTTCCATGTGGGAGGGAGGAAGTGTGTGTGCGTGTGTGTGTGCGTGCTGTGTTCCGTGTGGGAGGGAGGAAGTGTGTGTGTGTGTGTGTGTGCTGTGTTCCGCGTGGGAGGGAGGAAGTGTGTGTGTGTGTGTGCATGCTGTGTTCCGTGTGGGAGGGAGGAAGTGTGTGTGCGTGTGCGTGTGCTGTGTTCCGTGTGGGAGGGAGGAAGTGTGTGTGTGTGTGTGCTGTGTTCCGTGTGGGAGGGAGGAAGTGTGTGTGCATGTGTGTGTGCGTACTGTGTTCCGTGTGGGAGGGAGGAAGTGTGTGTGCGTGTGCGTGCTGTGTTCCGTGTGGGAGGGAGGAAGTGTGTGTGCGTGTGTGTGTGCGTGCTGTGTTCCGTGTGGGAGGGAGGAAGTGTGTGGGTGTGCATGCTGTGTTCCGTGTGGGAGGGAGGAAATGCGCATGCGTGCACATGGGTGGCGCTGGGTTCCGTGCTGGGTTCTGTGTGGGAGGGAGGAAACGCGCATGCGTGCACATAGGTGGTGCTGGGTTCCGCACTGGGTTCTGTGTGGGAGGGAGGAAACGTGCATGCATGCACATGGGTGGTGCTGGGTTCCGCACTGGGTTCCGCGCTGGGTTCCGTGTGGGAGGGAGGAAACGCGCATGCATGCACATGGGTGGTGCTGGGTTCCGCACTGGGTTCTGTGTGGGAGGGAGGAAACGCGCATGCGTGCACATGGGTGGTGCTGGGTTCCGTGCTGGGTTCCGCACTGGGTTCTGTGTGGGAGGGAGGAAACGCGCATGCGTGCACATAGGTGGCGCTGGGTTCCGCGCTGGGTTCCATGCTGGGTTCCGTGCTGGGTTCCGTGCTGGGTTCCGCGCTGGGTTCCGTGCTGGAGCTCAGAGGAGTCTCGGCCAGTGGTGCAGCTGTGTTCAGGAAACCACTAAAGTGTGGTCACCGACGTGGGACGCAGGAGCGACTTGTTGACTCGTTGTGCCAGTTCTTTGCTACTTGTTTTCTACGTTGGCCATTTCTCTAGCGACAGGTGGCCGCGGGGCAGACACCATTTTTAAAGGAGCTGCTTTTCCATACATACTGTCAGTTCCTGTGCTAATTTTTCTTTGTAAATTTTTGGCTGAAATCTTTATTTCTCAGTGATTGTATTTGACTTTGTTTTAATTTTTTGTGAAATCAACAGTAGGAACAGAAGGGCTGGCAGTGTGGTGGTGGGAAAAGCCGCCGCCGCCTTCAGTGCTGACCTCGGTACGATGCAGGTTCCTGTCCTGGCTGCTCCACTCCCTGCTGTGGCCTGGGAAGGCAGCGGAGGATGGAGGACGGCCACGTGCTGGGCCCTGCACCCACGTGGGAGACCAGCCTGGCCCAGCCCTGGCGGTTGCAGCCATCCAGGGAGTGAGCCAGCCGATGGAAGACCTGTGTCTCCGTCTATAACTCTGATTTGCCAGTGAATAAATCTTTCTAGAAAGATCACTAGGAACTCACACTCACACACTCAAAAACAAGCTGATGACACGAAGCCGTCCAGCACAGTGAGGAACGGCAGAACTTCGTGACCACCCTGTTCCAAACACAGGGCCTGGGTCCTCTGAGATAAAGTGACTTGGCGCTTGTCCGGTTCACCTGTGGCCTTGGGCCAGGACGCTCTGTGCTCGGTTCTGCTGTGCAGTGAGGTTTGAGAGTCCGCTCAGAGATGCTGGGGGCAGACGTGCGTTGTGCGTGTTTAGTCCCGGCTGTCTGTGCCTGATCTGCTCTTCCTTGGAAACCGAGTCGATTCTGGGTGCATCTGGTGCCGGTCCTAAACGCTGCCCCCACTGTCTGCATGCTGCGGCCACCTGGGCGGGTGCTGTCCCACCCCAGGGGGTGCAGACGGACGACAGGCCGGTTCCCCCTGCAGCTCCTACCTGCAGTGGCCTTCAAGCCCCCCCCCCCCAAGCTGTCAGCACCAGCGGCTCCAGCTCTGGTTGAAGGCGGCGTCAGCTATGGTAATTAACCAGCGTGTTTCAGAGGGATACAATGTTCCGCTGGGCATGCGTGTTTTGTGCTCCCTCAGCGCCTGCCACGTGGGGTAAGACACTCCTGTGCTGACGACTTTGGCCTCTGTGGAAGGAACGCCGGGCTATGGAATCCGTGGTAGCATGCACGTCCTACCGAACCTGCCAAGACTCTTCTCGGCTTAGGCTCAGAACGCGGATTTGCTGCCTGCCCATCGGGTTTGATGTCCCCTCTAATGGCAGGAGGAAGCGCGTGTGGGCGGCCGCCACACACCAAGGAGGTGGCTGTCAGGACGCCGGGGGGCCTCGTTCTCAGAGCTGGGTCCCTGTGCTGCTGTCACTGGCTGGTAGACTGGAGAGAGGACCCCGCCACGGCCACGGGAGACAGGGAGGGTAGACTGGAGAGGACCCCGCCACGGCCACGGGAGACAGGGAGGGTAGACTGGAGAGGACCCCGCCACGGCCACGGGAGACAGGGAGGGTAGACTGGAGAGGACCCCACCACGGCCACGGGAGACAGGGAGGGTAGACTGGAGAGGACCCCACCACAGCCACGGGAGACAGGGAGGGTAGACTGGAGAGGACCCCATCACAGCCACGGGAGACAGGGAGGGTAGACTGGAGAGGAGGACCCCGCCACGGCCACGGGAGACAGGGAGGGTAGACTGGAGAGGACCCCACCACAGCCACGGGAGACAGGTACAGCAGACGAGTGGGGCCTCTGTGCTGACTCCCCAGTCTGCTTAATCTCCACCAGTTCTCCCCTCGGTGAATGCTTGCTGAGCCAGTGCCCATGCTGGGACTTTGCCGAGTCCTTCAGCCGCACGCTCTGCTGCCCACGTGGTGCTCGTCTGTGCTGGCAGAGGCCGGGCATGAAGGAAGAGAGCTCCAGGGGGCCGGGACTGCGGGAGAAGCCCTGGGGGGAGGAAGCCGCAGGGCCACAGGATGGACACTAATGGCCACTGCCCTCTGATCCTGGCACACAGGGGCCTGAGTGTTGGTGGCAGAAGAAATGGCAGTGGCAATGGAAGAGGTGAGGGCAGCAGGTCCTGTGGCTGGGCCGGAGGAGCGGGGCGCAGTCTGCGGTGGGAAAGAGGCAGGGGTGAGACGGGCAGGCCTGGGGGCCACAGCCAGGGATGTGCACTGCTTGCTGAGGGCCAGAGGCAGGCCTTGGGGACTGGGAAGCAGGATCGTGCCTTTGGACTTGTGGCCTGAGAGACCCTTGCATTTCTTTGTGGAGGATGGACAACCAGGCCAGAGTGGAGCAGGGACCAGGAGAGCCGGTGGCCATGGTGCTCAGGGGGTGGGCAGGGCCGGGTGCAGAGGTGCAGGTCATAGCCAGCCAGGCAGCCGGCTGGCCCAGCATCTACACTGCCTGCCCCCATGGCTCTGCGTTTCCCCTGCAATTGGCACCTTCCTCTGAGAAGCCACACAACCCGCCCCTGTCACACCTGTCTCCCTGGGTGCCCTTCGAAGTCAAGGTCAACCACGTGTTACTGACCTGCACCCCCAGAATCCAGTGTGGTCCTGAGCTCACGGGGGGACCCAGAGCACCACAGCTGATGCCTCAGGCCATCGAGCCTACCCTTGGGAGTGACCACGGCCACCGCGCATGCGTCTGGCCCTGAGACCTGAGACTCACTGAGACCAGGCCACGTCGGTGACTTCCCTGGCCAGTGTGGACGCGCCGCTGGCGGTGAGCGAGCTGCTGTCAGGCCGGTGTGCACGCGGAATCTGTGCGGAGGGCCTTCTGTTCTCGGTTCTTCCAAATGTTCTTTCTTGAATTTCTCTTAAATGAGGGAAGAAAAAAAAAAAAACTATCAATGTCTTTCCCTCTTGTGCGCCACGAGCGCGGAGGAGAAACGTACCGGGATCCGGCCTCCCACGACTCTCCCTGCGGTGACTAAATATAAGTTTCCGTGACGGATCGCCAGGGGAGCGATGGTGGCAGCTGTCGGGTTATCCAGAGTGGAGCAGCCTTGCGAGCCCTGTAACAGTGTGGAGAGCCGCCTGGGCCGCCCGCCTGTCCGCCCATGGCTCGCAGCCGCTGACCTGGCCGCGGGGTGGTGGACGTCCGCGGGGGGCCGGGCCCTATGGCAGAGAGGCCACGGCCGGCGCACAGCCCTCGCAGCCCCCCACGGAAGAGGTGTGGAGCACGCGCGTCCCGCAGGGGCGCCTTGCTCCGCTCCCATGAGCTGGTGGCCTGGCGGCTCCCTGCCGTCTGCTCCCCTCCAGCATGGCCACCTCCTCCATTGGCAGGGGAGCTGGGGGCGGGGGGGGGGGGGGTGTTGCTACAGGGTTGCAGGAGCAGCCCTGTCCTCGGGCACCTCGGCGCCCCAGCTTCCCGGGCTGTCCACGCCGTGAGGTCCCCGGACGAGCGCCTGCCTGCCTGCGTGGGCTCCAGGCCAGGACCCGGCCATGGCTCCTGTGGACAGCGGCTGCCACCGAGGCTGGACACGGCCCTGCCTGCCCCGCCAGTCCCCTCCTGCTCACTGACCGGCCCTGTAGCCGCGAGAGGAAGGGAACCAGGCCCGCCCCACCCCCGAGGGCCGCGGGCAGCCGTGGTGGCTCCATGTGCGCCGTGGATTGAGTCCCAGGGAGAAGGCGCCTGAGCCGGTTACTGCACCCAAGCAGCGGGGAAGCCACCCTTTCCCGAGGAGGGAGCCATGTGGGTGATGCCGGGAGCCGCGCGTGGGCCTCCTGGGGTGTGGCCAGGGTGCTGTCCGGACCGAACCATGGAGGCCCCAGCAGGCTTGGACCAGCTCAGCCTTGTGCCTGCCCACGTGCGCATCAGCAGGTGCCTCTCCTGGGCCCAGGCCCCTCCTGCAGGAGGGGCCTGTGCCTGTGTGGAGAGGCCATGGCCCCGCCGGGTTCCCTCCCCACCTGGGTGAGCGGCACTGCCCTGAGGACCGCACCTGCCAGTGGCTACGAGGGAGGGCCTGGGTTCTGAGCGTGGGAACGTGGCGTGGGCCCCACGTGAGGTCGCGCCTGCGCCTGCTGTCCACTGCACTTTCTCAGACCTGGAGAGGGAGAACAGCGCTCCCGGCTGAGCCGTGGGGCAGGGGCCAGGTGCATGTGGCCCCCTTGTGTCCGCCGCCATGGGCACCACTGGCCTGGCCGTTTTCAGATACCGGGGAGACGTTGTGTCCAAGACCACACCACGCAGCTGGGAGTGGATGCGGACTTGGGTCTGAGCTGTGGTCCCCCGTGGCCCCTGCAGCCCTGCAGCGGGGGGCGCCTCCATCCGGGATGGTGGTAAAGCCTGCGTCCCATGTGGGCCCGGGTCTGGGTCCTGGCGGCTCCGCTTCCCATCCAGCTCCCTGCGGGTGGCCCCAGGAAGCAGCAGAGGAAGCCGCCCCTCCCCTCCTCTCCCCCTCCCCTCCCCTCCCCCCTCCCCTCCCCCTCCCCTTCCCCTCCCCTCCCCTCCCCTCCCCTTCCCCTCCCCTTCCCCTCCCCTTCCCCTCCCCTTCCCCTCCCCCATCTCTCTGTCCCTAACTATGCCTTTCAAATAAATAAGATCTTTGAAAAAATCTTTAA
Organism: Lepus europaeus; assembly: GCF_033115175.1. Lineage (NCBI taxonomy): Eukaryota > Metazoa > Chordata > Mammalia > Lagomorpha > Leporidae > Lepus > Lepus europaeus. Next base: position 2,602 of record NW_026909581.1, on the reverse strand, counting down.
AGGAAATGGCGACCTCTTTGTGTTGAAGTCCTGATTACGGCTTCTTTGCAATCCCAGCACTGAGCCTGCGAGTGACGGTGGGGGAGGAGACCCGAGGGGCGGGTCCGTGACAGCCGGGGGCGGACAGCATGCCGCATGCCTGTGGGTTCCAGCCCGGGTGGGGGTCCACTCCCCGAAAGAGGGGCCCCTCTGGGGGAGGTAAACCCACGGACGGTGGGCTCTCCGTGTCACAGCGAGAACACGGGGCGCCCCTGGGTTCCTGGGCTGTCCGTGCCCCGCGTGTCGTTTGCGTGGACTTTGGGGACGGGGAGTGGGAGCTGAGTGAAGACGATGATGAAACAAACGCGGTCTCTCCTGTGCAGATCTGAACTTTGACCACCACCGCAGACTCACAGGAGCCGTTCCTCGGCGCCCCGGGGACCCGCGCTCCTGGCCTCCGGCTGCCGGGCTCCGCCCCTCCCGGTGGGGTCCCCATCCCACCTGCCGCCGCATCACACGGTGCAGAGCGTGGACAGTTCTGCAACATGCTCTAGGGTTTACTGTGCACCGTGGCACACGCGTGTCAGAACACATGTGAGGGTTTAATGTGTCCCGGGGGCTGTGCATGTCAGAACACACATTAGGGTTTATTTTTTTTTAAGATTTATTTATTTACTTGAAAGTCAGAGTTACGCACAGAAGGAAGTCTTCCACCCGCTGGTCACTCCCCAGATGGCTGCAATGGCCAGAGCTGGGCTGATCCGAAGCCAGGAGCCAGGTGCTTCTTCCAGGTCTCCCATGCGGGTGCAGGGCCCAAGGACTTGGACCATCTTCTCCTGCTTTCCCAGACCATAGCAGAGAGCTGGATCAGAAGTGGAGCCACCAGGACTCGAACCGCGCCCATATGGGATGCTGGCACTGCGGGCAATGGCTTTATCCGCTACACCACAGCACCAGCCCCACATTAGCGTTTAATGTGTACCAGGATCCTTGCTGTGTCAGAACACACGCTATGGTTTAATGTGTCCTGGGGTCCGTGCCGTGTCGGAACATGCAGTTTTACTTCATATTTTTAATAATTGCCGAGTGTCCGTGGCTGGGCGTCCCATGGGTGTACGTGCACGTTTCGGGGGATGGTGCCTGTGCCGCCGGCGTCGTCCCTCACTGCACCTGGTCCCCTTGCGCCCTTGGTAAGCATGTCTAGGAACGTGTCACGTGACAGGGGTTCCGCCTAGGGGGCGACACCCACACCCACATCGGAGCCCTGGGTTTGAGTCCTGGTTCTTGTCCCAGTGCGGGTCCTGCGAGGCAGCCGGTGATGGCAGAAGCAGGTGGGTCCCTGGTGAGGCCCTGGCTCCCGGGTCATCCTGGCCAGGCCCTGAGTCCCCTAAGGCAGATGGGAGCGGTCTCTGTCTCTGCCTTCTGAGCAAGTTGAAAGTGAATTACTAAGTTTGGGCGTGTACGCTGCCTTGGGAAACAACGCGGTCTCATGTCTGCAGCAGCACCTCAACCCCTTAGTCTCTGACGTCTGATCCAGAGCAAAATGCAGCACCGTGTTTCCCTCTATTGCCCTGGTAACTGGTGGGCTGGCCACGTGTGCCTTGCATCGACTGGCGCTGTGTAGTTGTACAGACATTCTTGGAGGTGGTTTGGCTTCTTATTGATTTGCGGGCACTCTTTGTATATTCTGGACGCCAGGCCCTCGCTCAGCGCAGGTGCACTTACTCCCGCCTGCTCCCTGCCTTCTCCTGTTCTGGGCTCTGCACCTGGAAGGCGCAGCACGGAGCCTGACCCAGAAAGCTGGGGCAAGACGCGGGGCCGTCTCCTGTTCTCCCCTGACCCAGAAACCTCTGAGCCCCAAGCAGGGCAGAGCCCCTCTCTCTGCCTGCGTCCCGGGCAGGACACCCCCGCCCCCACCCCATACTTTGAACAACTGAGCAACAGGAAGAACGAGGTTTTCTTAGCTCCTTTGGTTCTGACCCGCACAGGGGTGGCCCTGCCTGGTCTCCCCCATCGTCCGGCCCAGCCACGCTTCTCTCCTGGAATCTGCTCCGACCGCCCTGGGCAGCCGCCACGTGTCCCTGGCTGGGTCCTTCCTCCTCCACTGCAGGCCGGGTGTCGGGAAGGGACCTCTGGTGAGGGCTGTGCCACCTGGGGTGTGCAGACCCCCTGGGTCCCCTCCAGGCGGCGGCTGTCAGCCCGATGCCGCCCGTCTCCCAGCTAATATTCCCTCTACCATTAAAATTAATTTCACAATCTGCGGCGACGTGCCAAGCCCTCGCGGATTGCATAATGCCTGTGACTCTGCCTGTAAATCCATTTCACCGCCGTTATCTAAGTCATTACCTTGTAAACGGCCTTAATATACTGAGGCTCCGCGGAACAGCTCCTCCGAAAGCCAGGTTTGATTCCACAGCATTGAGAGTGGACGCCGCTCAAATTAATCGTTCTTCCTGTCGCCCGCTCTGCGGCCCGGGGATCTGCTCCCTGCTCCTGCTCTTCCTCCCCTCCTCCTCCTCTCCCCCCCTCCTCCTCCCCTGCCCTGTTTTGCTTTGCCTCAAGAAGTTGATGAAAGGGCAATATTTACGATTCGTCCCAGTTCACCTTCCGGAAGGCAGGCGTG
>NW_026909580.1:0-21949 GCF_033115175.1 Lepus europaeus | reverse complement strand
TTTTTCAGTGGGCTTTTGAAATTCTAGTGTCTTCATTAAGGTAAACATTTGAAAAGGAAAAATGCATTTATTGTGGTTACAGGAGTACCATTCTGTTGGAGGAGGGTATTTGGGGGCTTATAAAGAGGTCATAAGGCAGGGGGTGGCTGGTGTAAGGACTAGATGACCTAATGAGGAGTCCTTTTAAGAGTGGGCAAGACCTGTCTACTAGCAAGACAGTGAGTTTCTAGTTTTTTTTTTGTTTGTTTGTTTGTTTTTTGTTTTTTTGACAGGCAGAGTGGACAGTGAGAGAAAGAGACAGATAAAGGTCTTCCTTGGCCATTGGTTCACCCTCCAATGGCCGCCGTGGCTGGCGCACCGTCCTGATCTGAAGGCAGGAGCCAGGTGCTTCCCCTGGTCTCCCATGGGGTGCAGGGCCCAAGCACTTGGGCCATCCTCCACTGCCCTCCCTGGCCACAGCAGAAAGCTGGCCTGGAAGAGGTGCAACCGGGACAGAATCCAGTGCCCTGACCGGGACTAGAACCCGGTGTGCTGGTGCCGCAAGGCAGAGGATTAGCGTGTTGAGCCAAGGGGCCAGCCCAGTGAGTTTCTAGTTTTATCATGAGAATAGAAGGGAAGTTAACAATCCCACCCTTCTAACCTAGTTTTACCAAGAGAATTTGCCTATTGCATAGTTCCCAAGGTTTTTGGTTTTAACAAGAGCAGGCTAGACAAGATTATGATTCTGTCCTTCTGATGAGATTGTTAGCTGTTATTATTCTGCTCATCCAAATCGTGGTTAAAAAACTCCACTCCATTTTTCAGGTGTCCCTCTTTGGAGACCCCCTAGTGGCTGCTGTGGCAAGAGCTTTCTCATGTAAATAAATCTTGCTTTGCTCACTGCCTGTCCACATGGAAATTCCTTGTGAGACAGGCACCCCAGGCACCTTCCTTCATCACCATTTTCCCCCATTAATTTGGTGTGGTGATTCATGGCAGAGTTGCCAGTCTCTGGTTTCAGATGTCATGGCTTGTCGCTAGATCAATGACAGTGCTTAAGTTCTCTGATTCCTCCTGGTGGTCCTCAAACCTTCCAGCACCTGTGTCCTTCAGCTCTGTCTCAGCCTAACAGAGACCTGGGGCTCCCTTGCTCTCTTAAAAACCTACTGTAAATTTTGACAGATGCCCCTATGAAGTTGATTATGAGGAGGACTTAATAATAACTCGGATTTCTAAGGGTTGGGTGTCTACTTCTCACTGTTTCTACACACACACACACACACCCCACTCATGAACAAAATATTTCTCAGGTGCAAAATTAGGTAACGTTATCAGACTCAGTACCCTCCTTTGCACCAAGCAAACAGGTTTCTGCTGGTGTGCCTTTATTGGAGGGGCAGGGTTTTGTAGTGTAAAGTGCTGGGCTGCTTTCCCAGGCCTGCCTCTAAGGCTGCTGCATTCCTTCTGCAGAGCACATGTTTTGTTTCCCATGGCTGCTTTCACACACATAGGCTAATTTCTATCTTCCTGTCTAAAAATAGTATTAAGAGCATGAAAATCTTTTTTTTTAATTTATTTGACAGATAGAGTTAGTGAGAAAGACAGAGAGAAAGGTCTTCCTTCTGTTGGTTCACCCCCCGAAATGGCTGCTATGGCAGAAGCTACACCGATCCAAAGCTAGGAGCCTGGTGCTTCCTCCTGGTCTCCCATGTGGGTGCAGGGGCCCAAGCACCTGGACCATCCTCCATTGCCTTCCTGGGCCACAGCAGAGAGCTGGACTGGAAGAGGAGCTACCTGGACTAGAACCCAACACCCATATGAGATGCCCGCAGATGGAGGATAAGCCAAGTGAGCCATGGCACCGGCCCCATGAAAACCTTGAATAGAAGAATACCCTTAGAAACAAAAGCTGAAGGAATTGTCTGATTACATGAAAAAACTTAAACACATTAAGAAAAGACAGAAGAATCAAGTATCCTATAACCTAAGGCTTCTAAGATAAACAGTTTGAATGTCAGGTCACAGGAGTCAGAACTAAGGAGGAAGAAATACCTTACAGGAGATGCCTAGAAATTTGAAAAGAAAATCACCAATTAAGTAGAAACTACTAAAAGGAGAAACTGCATTAAAAATAGATTTCAAAATGAAACAGCAAGATTATTACAAATATGTATGTTACTGGAGGGAAGGCCATGGAAACTGTGGGTTCTTATCTTCACGCAAGAAAGAATTCAGGTGTGAGACAGAGGGCAGAGTGCTAAGGCTTTGTTGGGGACAGGGCATCCATCAGGATGGAAGGGAGAGAAAGAGCGCCCAGTCGCTCAGACTGGGGAGAGTGAGGTTATGAAGTAGCACCTTGACAGTAGGGACTCCATTTTGGAGAACCTGAGACTCCATTCTGGGAAGGTGCCCCCCCACACCGTGAGACTCTGGTCTGAAACTATGATCTAAAACAGTTGAACAATAGCAGTCCACTACATCACACTTGGCAGAGCACAGAAACCCCCTACCATGATCGCTCAAGCTTGAAGTGAGTAGGCTACACCTGGATTAATAATAAAAATGTAATTTGTCTATGTCCTACATATGATTAAACCAATACCTGGATTAATGTCAAGATTATAATTAAAATTGTTAAGATTGTAACTGGTATTGTCAAGATTATAATTGATACTAGTTTTGCATAGGTTTAAGTCAGCTTGACCCCAGTAACCGTGTATTCCCCCCCGATCCTAGCAACCATGTATTCCCCTCCCGATTTTGCAGTTTTTGCCTTTATAAACCTTTATAAACCTTTATAAACCCTACTCTCCTCCCCACCACTTCTCTCATCCCCTCGAACCCCATTCCTGTCCTGACTTCCTTGACTTTTCCTAACTACATTTCATCATCTCAGACACTCCTATTCCCAGAGCCCTGGATTGGGTCATTGGTGGTAGTGCTTCTAAAGCTCCCTCTTTTCCCACTGGATATGCAATAATTGAGGGGGCATCCTGATGTCACCTCCTCCTCTTCCCTGCATAGGGCCATAGAGGCCAGGCCCCTACCTCAAGGCACTACCTCCCAACAGGCCGAGTTATTAGCCTTGGTTCAAGCCTTCACCTTAGCCAAAGGAAAGACAGTCAATTATATATACAGATTCCTGATATGCCTATCATATCATGCACTCCAATGCCCAGATGTGGCAAGCCCGAGGGACCCCTATAATAAATGGCAAGCTGATTAAAGCTCTTCTTGATGCTGCCCAGTTGCCAACAAAAGCTGCTATTATTCACTGCAAAGGACACCAGAAAGGTAAACAATCCCTATCTGAAGCTAATAACAAGGCTGATCTGACAGCTAACACAGCGACCCTGAAGGAAGAAAAGAAATCTAAAATCTGTCCCTTTAATACTAGAAACTGCTTCACTTGTTTTCCTTTGGCTCCTTTTGTTATGCTTTCTCTGAACTGCTTTCTCTGAATAAAGAACCAAGAAAGTAACCTTAGTGTGACCCTCCCCTGTTCTCTCCCCTGCCCGGTTTCACTTGATTAATGCAGATGTAACAAGGGCTTGTACAACAGACTTCTTGTACCTGCTTTGTGCTACTAAGGAGTTATGGTTTATATTATCCCAAGATTTGGATTGCCTGCTTCCATCAGTCAGACAGTGGACCAGAGTTTACCTCTAAAATTACTCAAATAGTATCTGCCTCCCTTCATAGCTCATGGCATTTTCACATTCCCTATCGTCCCCCCTCCTCAGGCAAAGTAGAATGGATGAATGGAATTTTAGAACAGGCTCTAACTAAACTCTCCACCCAGGTTTACTTGGACTGGGTAAAACTCCTCCCTTTGGCTCTGTTAAGAATCAGATCTCTTCCCAAGAAGTCCTTAATGCTTAGCCCATTTGAAATTCCCTATGGAAGGCCTGTCCTTCTGTTACCGGAGAAATTGCAGGGTTCTTGTCTTCAGGCAAGAAAGAATTCAGGTGTGAGACAGAGAGTAGTGGGAGGTAAAATAGCAAGGTTTATTAGGAAGGGACATCTGTCGGGACGGATGGGCACCTCTCCTGACAGAGCCTGAGAGTCAGGGGAGGAGGAAGGAGGGAGGTTCCATGTTGAGTGGAGAGATTACACATGACCAGGCCAGGCGGGCGGCTCAGCAAAGATGCAGAGAGCTGGGGGTTTTTAAGGAGATGGGTCTTGCTTCCCCACCTCTGCTCCTCTTGGAACAAAGGGCTTTTTGGATGTAAATAGAAAAACTTCTCTTGAAGGTCTGAAACAAAGGACTTTATGGATGCAAATGTTAGCAGACAGGAGGAAGCCAGCAGGGTGTTTGAGATGCAGATACTGGGCTGCACCTGGGAGATTGTGGAAGCTTGTCAGGCAGAAGGGGTGGGAACCGCCACCTGGCAGGTTATCAGGTAGAAGGGGGCAGGGCAGGATGCGAACTCTGGGCTGCCCCTGAAACATTGTCATGATGACTTTGAGATGCAGATGCATCTCATGCTGGACATAGATGTCTTCTCTTTAGGCCTGTTACACACACATAAGCTCATAACTGACTTCTTACCTAACACTTCCACCCAGCTTCCCTCCTCTACAGAGCACTGAAGCTATTCCTCCTCCTCTGGCTTTCTCTCTTCTTACTGAAATGTGCTCTGACTTAGGGATGTATGCAGACACACACCTACCCAAACCACACTCTCTGCCTCCCGACTATATTCCTATCTTTCCACCTGGTGACTGGGTTTACCTAAAACAAAATGAGGCTGCTCTAAAAACAAAGTGGAGTGGGCCCTACCAGGTGATATTGACTACCCCCACCGCAGCCAAACTCAAAGGGCACCCTCCCTGGGTGCATTTTACTTCATTAAAACTAGTTACCTCTCCCTCATAAGAGTCCACCCCCACAGGACCCACCTCGCTCAGGTCGACATACTAACACGATGCATTTACAAGGTAACTCTGCCTCATTTTGGCCGTTGTTTCCACCATGGGCCATGGCTCTAGTGTCTCCTTTTGCCCTCATAATCATCGTGCTCCTATTTCTGCCATGCATAATTAATCCATTCCAAAGGTTCTTGCAGGAACAAATAACTGCTCTATCTCAAGCCAACTCACAGGAGCAATGCAAGACTGCTCTTCTCCAATCAATCTGATCCCAAGTATAGGTCACTGCTCAAGTCCTGGCTCCATGGCTAAGCCCCCTCTCAGCAGGAAGTAGCCAGACAGAAATTGGCACCCCTCTCCTTATCTGTACTCAGAGTCAGGATTGATGGAACAATGACAGAAGCCTCAGGTATTCTCCCTCATTGCCCACAATAGGTAAACACTGGAATGTATTCCTTGTCCTTGAAACTCAACTGGATTTCATACCCTATTGCCTTCATACTCCACTCCTTACAGCCACCTGAAAGACCAGCTGCTCTCAACACCTTCAGGAACACCAGTTCCAGGAATTCCCCTCTGCCTGCTGGCCCCTACCCAAAATATAAAAAGGCCCAGCCCCTGGGGTTGGGGCCTTCTGTCCCGTGCTCCACTAGTGTGCATGTGGGCAGTTGATCACCCACCTCTACAGACTTATTTTCTCTGAATAAGTTCAGTCTGGCTGTAAATTTGTACACTGCCCCCTCTCTATTCTGCACCTCTTTCCCTAACATTTTGGTGTCCTGTGTGGGGAAGCAAAAATCTGCAACTCTTTTCCTAACAATTACCAATGCTCAATTTTGAGAAACTCATTTAGAAGTAATTTCCTTCTAATCTCAGCCAAAGTAATCTCACACAAAATTATCTGCTACAAATCTTCTGTAACATTCTTATATTACCTAAGTCCGCTCATAACCAGCAGCCACAGGCTGAGAGCTGATGCAGGGAGACAGCCTCACACCCCTAGGAAGAGCTGTGCTAAGAGGACTGGCTTGTGGACTTGGTGACCTGCTTTCTAGCTGAGGGGAATTCTGTGATCCAGGAGGAGAAAGAAGGGACAGGGATCCCAAACTCACAGCTTCTCCCCCAATGCCGTGTATGAAGTCTGGATTCTCCCTGAGGACCCACGAACCCTAACCACACAATTTGGAAAAATACAGAGCTCTAGGGCTGAGCCAAAGTCACCACATTCAGGAATGAAACAAGATATCCAGGGTCCCATGCCAGCTGCCGTCTTGCAAGCCAGAAGCACCTGGCCCCCACACACTCACCTCATTCCAGATTCTGAGCTGCCCAGGCATCCTTCTGAGGGCTCTTGTACTGGGAGAAGTGCACAGAGAGGGAAGGGCTGAGCATCGTGGCACCTCCATGAGCATCAGACTGGAGAAGCTGTTTAGCAGCATACAGAAAGAGACCTCACTCCCATGAGTCTGATTGGACAGCTTGCTGAGCCAGTGAGCAGGCAGCACATCAGATGATGCAGCCAATCAGAGTCACACCTACCAGATTGCCCCGAGGGGTTGGGGGGAGGGGTGCAGTTCATCCAGGCTGTGGCTGGTGGGGGAAGTGAGGGTTGAGTCTTGGGCTCAGGTCTGGTGGTGCTCACGGGGGGCCTAGCTATCCTAAGAGCCAGGGCTGCTGTCACCTTCCTGCTGACCCAACCACACAAGATTGGAGACCCTCCCTCCACTGTCTGTGATCCTGCTGGGAGCTTAGGACCTGGAGCTTCCAATAACCTCCTTCACAAGGGATGCAAGTCACTCACAATTTACTGAATGTTGAGCTTTTCATCCTCTTCATGTTGTTGGCTTAATTTCCTTTTAGGTTTTCAATTTTTTTTTATGATTAAAAAATATTTGCTGGCTCCACAGCTCACTAGGCCTGCAGCACTGGTACTCCGGGTTCTAGTCCCAGTTGGGGCACTGGTTCTGTCCTGGTTGCTCCTCTTCCTGTCCAGCTCTCTGCTGTGGCCCAGGAAGGCAGTGGAGGATGGCCCAAGTGCTTGGGCCCTACACCCACATGGGAGACCAGGAGGAGGCACCTGGCTCCTAGCTTCAGATCAGCACAGCACACTGGCTATGGTGGCCATTTGGGGGGTGAACCAATGGAAGGAAGGCCTTTCTCTCTCTCTCTCTCTCACTAAGTCTGCCTGTCAAAAAAAAAAGAAAGAAAGAAAGAAAATATCTAAAGGTATTCTATAGAGGTTTTCTAGTCTGTATTGTATCCTTTAAAATGGCTTTCTATTTTTTCCTGCTGCTCCATGGGAAGCCAGTTGACCTATATTGATCTTGTACTCACTCATATCACTTAATTCTCTTAGCTTAAATTTTGTTTTGCATTGCCTCTGTAGATTGTAGAGTGATCCACATATATTGAAAATTTTGTTGCTTAAAAATTGAATCTGGGGCTGGCACCATGGTGCAGTGGGTTAATCCTCCACCTGTGGTGCCAGAATTCCATGTCCCGGCTGCTCCTCTTCCAGTCCAGCTCTCTGCTATGGCCTGGGAAAACAGTAGAAGATGGCCCAAGTGCTTGGGCCCCTGTACCCATGTGGGAGACCAGGAAGAAGCTCATGCTCCTGGTTTCAGATAAGCCCATCTCCAGCCATTGCAACCATTTGGGGAGTAAACCAATGGAAGGAAGAGTTTTCTCTCTGTCTCTTCCTCTCTCAGTCTGTAACTCTACCTCTCAAATAAATAAACCTTAAACATAAATTAATTAATCCTTTTACTTAATGCTTCCATTTTTTGTTTCACTTTCCTAACTACACTTCCAGTACAATGTTGGAGAACGAGAATTTAAGGAGTCAGCTTTGGGTAAACTCCCAGGAAAAGAGGTGTTTTTTTTTTTTTTAAGATTTTATTTTATTTATTCCAAAGTCAGAGTTACACACACACACAGAGAAGTAGAGGCAGAGGGAGAGAGAAAGCGAGAGAGAGAGAGAGAGAGGTCTTCCATCTGCTGGTTCACTCCCTGGTTGGACTCAATGGCCAGAGCTATGTTGATCCAAAGCCAGGAGCCAGGAACTTCTGTGTCTCCTACATGAGGACAGAAGCTCAAGGGCTTGGGCCATCTTCCACTGCATTCCCAGGCAACAGCAGAGAGCTGAATCAGAAGTGGAGCAGCTGGGATTTCAACTGACACCCATATGGGATGCTGGTGCTGGCCCCAAGAGCTTTCAACGTCATGTTATTTATACTGGTTGCTATAGGTTCATCATAGACAATTTTAATTATAATAAAAAAATTCTGATATTTTACTTCTCTGCTTACAGGGTTTTTTTTTTTTTTTTAAAGGCCAGATGCTGAATTTAATCAAATGCTTCCTAGCATTTAATTTAAATAATCACGTGATTTTTCTCCTTGAATTTTTATGATTTATTTGGAAGGCATACTGACAGAGAATTTGATCCATTGGTTCATGTCCCAAATGATCACAACAACCAAGCTAGGCTAAGCTGAAGCCAAAAGTCAGGAACACCAACTAGGTCTCACACATGAGTGTCAGAGACTCAAGTATTTGGGTCATTTTCTGCTTTCCTAGGTACAACAGCAGGGAACTGGGCAAAATGTCAATCATTCAGGATTCAAACCACTCTGATATGGGACTCCAACATCGCAACTGGCATCACAACTGGCATCACTGTGCCACAAGGGCAGCCATTGATTTTGAGTGTTTTTCTTTTTTAGGAAATAGCTTGATTGACCAGATTTGTATATACTTGAAAGGCAGTTATGAACACACACACACACACACAGAAAGAGAGAGAGGATGAATCTATCAGTGATGGCTAAGTCTGGGACAGGTTGAAGCAGGAGTCTTGACCTCCATCTGGGTCTCCACAAGGGTGCAGAGGGCCAAAGCCTTAGGTCATCTTTCACTGCATTCTCAGGCCTATTAGCAGGGAACTAGATCAGAAGTGCAGAAGGGGCTGGCGCTGTGGTGTAGCAGGTAAAACCACTGCCTGCAGTGCCAGCTTCCCAAATGGATTCCAGTTTGAGTTCCAGCTGCTCCATTACTGATCCAGCTCTCTGCTGAAGTCTGGGAAAGCAGTAGAAAGTGATCCAAGTCCTTGGGCCCCTGCACCCATGTGGGAGACCCAGAGAAAGCTCCTGGCTCCTGAATTAGCTCAGACCCAACCATTGCGGCCGTCTGGGGAGTGAACTAATGGATGGAAGACCTCTTTCTCTCTCTCTCTGACTCTGTCTCTCTGTAGCTCTGCCTTTCAAATAAATAAATACATCTTAAAAAATAAAGAAATACAGCAGTTAGTACACGAAGCCGTGCCCATGTAAGATGTCATCCTTGCAGGCAGTGGCCCCAAGAGATATTTTTAATAACTGTAATGCTTGATATCTTAAGACTATTTCAATAGGTAAACACACACATAAATGGCATGCATCCCAGGGTTCATCCTTACCGTTTGGGTAGGGGCTAAACACCAAGGACTCCTCAGCACCTCAACTCAGAACCACTCTCAGTGGGCTTATACATTACACTAAAGAATAAACTTGCGCCGGCGCCGCGGCTCACTAGGCTAATCCTCCGCCTTGCGGCGCCGGCACACCGGGTTCTAGTCCCGGTCGGGGCACCGATCCTGTCCCGGTTGCCCCTCTTCCAGGCCAGCTCTCTGCTGTGGCCAGGGAGTGCAGTGGAGGATGGCCCAAGTCCTTGGGCCCTGCACCCCATGGGAGACCAGGATAAGCACCTGGCTCCTGCCATCGGATCAGCGCGGTGCGCCGGCCGCAGTGCGCTACCGCGGCGGCCATTGGAGGGTGAACCAACGGCAAAAGGAAGACCTTTCTCTCTGTCTCTCTCTCACTATCCACTCTGCCTGTCAAAAAAAAAAACAAATAAAAAAATTTAAAAAAAAAAAAAAAAAGAATAAACTTGCTTTAAGTGTTCCACAAATAAAAATCAACAAAATGTGGCAATTGAACTCTCTAGGGAGCAACAGTGATGATGCAGTAAAACTGCCATCCAGTGAAGTATTGGCGCCTGTCTGTGGGGTCTTGTACCTACTCATGTGGGTTAAGGGAGCACAGGGAGGCTGAGGAGACTTCAGCTGACAAAACCTGTCCTTTGGAGGTTCAGAAAAGGGAGCAGCAGCATCTTTCTGTAACTTGGGGTCCCAGCAGGGAAATCTTGTGATGTTTCCTCCCAGTAGCCCAGGGGCTGCTTCTCTCCTCCAGAGTCAGGCCCCAGACTCCAGGTCTCTACAACATTTAAATGTTCTTTTGCACCCCCAGCCAGTGCTGAAGTCTTCTATGACCCCTTGCTAGCTGACAACAGCTGTCATTTCAGCATCCCTTGTGACCTGGAGGATGGATGGGCTCTTGTGGCAACAGTGTCCTGTTCAAAACTGAATCTCAGAGGAAACAGGTTTGGAGGAGTGGTATCTCGGTTTCAGAATATGAGGAACACTGTCAACATGTTAAGGTACTGTAGTGTCTGACACATATAACACCCCTTGACAAATACTTGCTATCCAAGGAGAACTCTCGAAACTTCTGGGGGGTGGGAGAATGCTGTTGTGGCATAGTGGGTTAAGCCACTTCCTGTGATGCCAGCATTCCCATGTGGGTGCCAATTTGAGTCTTGGATGCTCCATTCTGATTCAGCTCCATGCTAGTGTGGCGTGTGGGAGATCTGGATGAAGCTCCTTGTTCAGGCTTCAGTTTGGCCCAATCCTGGATTTTGCAGGGATTTGTGGAGTGAACCAGTGCAAGGAAGGTCTCTCTCTGTCTCATCTCTCTCTCTCTCTCTCTCTCTCTCTCTCTCTCTCTCTCTCTGTAACTCTGTGTTTCAAATAAGTAAATTTTTAAAAAGGACATTAAAAAAAACCTGCCAAATATTCTACATGCTGGGCACAGGCCCAGCTCCCAATGTCTTGGTTCCCCTTCATTGTAGCATTGTTATCACACCATTGCATTTGTTAGCTAGATGATTTCACAGACACAATCAGGAAGATACAGATTTAATTTAAAAAAATATTTATTTATGTATTTATTTGAAAGGCAGAATGGCTGGCATTGTGGAGTAATGGGGAAAGCCACTGCCTGTGATGCTGGCATGCCATATGTTTATGTTCTGGCTGCTCCATTCCAATCCAGCTCCCTGCTAATTGTCTGGAAAAAGCAACAGAGGATGGCACAAGTGTTTGAGCCCCAACCACTCACATGGAGACTAGAAGAATCTCCAAACTCATGGCTTTAGCCTGAACCAGCACCAGCCATTGTAGCCATCTGGAGGGAGGGAACAAGCAGATGGAAGATTTCTCCCTCTGTATCTCTCCCTCTCTCTGTGGAACTCTGACTTTCAAAAGAAACAAATAAATATTTTAAAAATTAAAAAAGGGTGAGTGATACAGAAGGAGAGAGACAGAGAGATATAGTTGAGAGAGAGAGAGAGAGAGAGAGAGAGAGATCTTCAATCTACTAATCTACTATTCAAATGGCCACAGTATCTGAGGCTGAGCTAGGACAAATCCAGGAGCCTGCAACTCCATTCAGGTCTCCCATGTGAGTGTAGGGGCCAAAGTACTTAGGTGATGACTCCAGTGCTTTCCCACATGTATTAACAGGGAGTTGGATTGGAAGAAGAGAAATAAGGACTCAAATGAATGCTCATACAAGATGCTGGTATTGCAGGTTGTGGCTGAACATTTGCACCACAGTGCTGAACATGGTTTTCACAGATTTCTGTTGGTCACTGTGGATGTCACGTAGAAAGCATATTTTCTTGGAAGCAAGCAGTTAGACGGTTGCTCCAAAGACACCATGCTAATCTGTCATACAGATCTACATGTACTAGAAATCTCACATTGAGTATGCACACTGTCACCAAATGTCAGACAATAGTAACATTTACTATGACAGTTTAGAGTGTGAACCAAACTTTGAAAAGTTGGTGGATGTTGGTGAAGCATGAAGACCTGCATAGTAGACATTCCTGTAATTTCAGTATTTGTCTAAGAAAGATACTTGCTTACAACAGCTTGAATTAGAGCATCTCCCTGAGTCTTATCCTTCTGTTGAAAGGATTCTGGGATGCAGCATTGACATCATTGCTGAGGGTTTGCAATATGCTTAGTGTCTTGATCTATAAATATGCGCATCTCCGCTGAATGGTGTGTGACTTGTCTGTGGGCTTTTTGTTGGGTCAGTCCATGTTGGGCTGTTTTGTTGCACTGGAGCTTACCCATGTCATGCAAAAGCTGGACGTGATAAGTGATATCACATGGAGGCTGCTAAAGTAGCATGTGTGGCACTTTTCCTGCATCAAGTCAAAAGCCTATGCCCTCATTTACACCATGAGGAGAGTTAGAGACAGTGGGAGGATGTTAATAGGTGAGAAAACAAGAGCCCTGGGAACAGACCATCCAGAGAGGGGAGCACAAGAAGGAGACTAATATGTGAAAGAGCCTGAGACACTGGAACATTTGGAAGAAAAGACAAGCAAAGAAACAACCTGAGATGTGTTAAATATCCTCCAAGAACAAATCTGACTGAAACCTACATTTGTTCTCTGGAAAATAGACTTTTCTTCACCTTCCACTGCAGTTTAGCTCACAGGTTCCAGTGCAAATCTACAATAGGAAATAATCATCGAGAACATGAACATAAAACTCACTTGCTGGGACTGGCATTGTGGTACAGCACATTAAACTATCACTTATGATGCCTGCATCCCCTATCAGAGTGCCAACTTGAATTCTAGCTGTGTTCTTTCTGATCCAATCTCCTAACCTGTGCCTAGGAATTCGCAGATAATGGCCTGATTACTTGACTCCTTGCCACCCACATGAAATACTCAGATGGGGTTCTTGACTTCTGGCTTCAGTCTGGCCCAGGTTCAACTGTTGAAGCCATTTAGGAGAGGGAACCAGTGAATGGAAATCTCTCTCTTTATCCCTCCCCTGTGTATGTGTATCTCCCTTCTCACTCTGCCTTTCAGCAAAATAAATGAATCTCTAAAATATCTCCCTTCAGGATCAAGCATCTGGGGGATATTACACTTTAGGAAGAAGTGGATTGATTTGTTCAGAGTACTCAAAGCAGTTTCTTTTTTTTTCTTTTTTGACAGGCAGAGTGGACAGTGAGAGAAAGAGACAGAGAGAAAGGTCTTCCTTTGCCATTGGTTCACCCTCCAATGGCTGCTGTGGCTGGTGCACCACGCCTACTCAAAGGCAGGAGCCAGGTGCTTATGCTGGTCTCCCATGGGGTGCAGGGCCCAAGCACTTGGGCCATCCTCCACTGTACTCCCTGGCCACAGCAGAGAGCTGGCCTGGAAGAGGGGCAACCAGGACAGTATCCGGTGCCCTGAACAGGACTAGAACCCAGTGTGCCGGCACTGCAAGGTGGAGGATTAGCCTATTGAGCTGCGGTGCCGACCCTCAAAGCAGTTTCTTTATATCCCCATTCTTTGTACATACTTATGTTTTTATAGTACTTATTATAGCATCAGTGTGAATTTTCATTCATTTTCTCAAATCTAGTGTGTGACCTATTAAAAAGCAGCCTTCCTGATTGTGTGTCTTTTTGCTGCTCCATCCCAAATACTTAGAATAGTGTCTAGTGACTGACATGTGAAGATCATTTGTTGAATGAACAAACTGAACTATTTACTAAATGTTAATGAAGGAGCTTATGTGCAATCATTCCATTTATAAAATAAAGCTCAGCCGACTATGAAATGTTTATATTGTATAGAAAATATATATGAATTTGCAATCTGCCTTTGAACTCAGTCATAAGCATCAGCATCCTGGTCTCCTTAATTTGTTGTGGGCAGTAAGAAGACTTCTGCCTGCTCTGTTTAAAGATCCCCATGGTTCTCAGTGTTCAGAGAGCTTTTCTGCTGGTGACCTTCCATGTCCACCTGGTTTCTCTTTGTACCAAGCCTGGACTTGAGGATTGTGATTGTGGCTATGGATCCCAGGTCAAAACTCAAAATGTACCCACTGAAATATTCTCTGATTTCCTTTTTGATTTCCTCTTTAAGCCAATGGCTGTTTGACACTGTGTGGATTGACATCCACATATGTGTGACTTTTCCCATTTTTCTGGAATTGATTTCTGTTTTTATTCTATTAGAGTTATGAAAGACAATGATATGACTCCAATTTTCTAAATGTTGTTGATGCATATTTTCTGAATTAACAGATGATCCCACCTGGAGACTTTAGACAGCTGTTGAGAAGAACACATGTTCTGCCTCTGCCAGGTAGAATGCTCTCTGTGTAACTGTTAGGAAAAGTTGATTTATAATATTGTTCAAATCTACCATTCTTTACTGATTTCCCACCTAGGTATTCTATTCTGTGTTGAAAGTGGAGTATTGATATGTTCTGCTTGTTCCCTTGCTGTTTATCTCTTCAGAGCTGTCAACATTTGCTTATATATTCTGATGATCTGAGGTTGGGTATGCATGTTGTTCAACCTAGAAAAGTACACAGAGGAACACGCAAGAATATCAAGAATAATATGGAAACAAAATGAGGAATTCAAAAAACACATAGAACAATGAAGAAGAATCAATCGATTTTCAAGATGTAGAAAATGGTGAATAAAAAGAAAAAAATCAAATAGAAAACTTTTACTCCAAGGAACACAACAGAAGAAATATTTTGTTATGCAGAAATGGGGTTGGACTTGTATGATCCTCCAGCTTTGATGCATTTCCCTGGCACAAATCCATGTCTTCTACTGAGAGCATCATTCCAGGACTTCTTCAGGGAGGGATCCATCCCACCTGTCAGTGCAAGTGGTAAGTGAGGATAGAACTAGCTCCTGCTGCAGGGGCAAGGGTCATGCTTGTTCTTCCTGCTGTGGCATTGTTGGTGCATGAGGAGTTGGGGCTCAGGGGTGCACATTTTAGGAGGGAATGTATAGGGCCCAGGATTTAGCCCTGGCTATGGACATCTCTGTGTTCAGCTCAAGGCACACCTGCTTCCACCTAAGTGTAAGATGCCCAGTGGTGACCACATTATGTTTCCCTCAAACACAGCCAGGAGGGAGGGAACCCAGGCCACACCCACACAGAACATGGCTTCTGCACTCTGTCATCAGTGTCTTTAGTGAGAGAGGATTGCATCTGATTCTTATTTCAAAAAAAAAATGACATAGCAACTCAGCAAAATGGAATCAGGGATGTTACTATTTTGAAAATGGGCAAATATAAGTGATTATACAAAATTAATAAGTATTAACTGCACTTCTGAGAAAGCATAACATTAACTTTTATGAGATGTGTATTTGGCCACTTTTCAAATCAACTTTTTTTTTAAAAGAGCTGTGTTGTTTATTTGAAAGGCAGAGTTAGAGAAAGAGAGGTAGACAGAAAGAGATCTTCATCTGCTGGTTCACTCCCCAAATGCCCAGAGTGGGCTGAGCTAGGCCAATCTGAATCCAGGAGCCAGGGGTTTCTTCCAGGTCCCCCATGTGGGTGAAGGGGCCCAAGTATTTGGGCCATCTTCCTCTGCTTTCCCAGGCACATTAGCAGAGAGTTGGATGCGAAGTGGAGCACCCAGGACTTGAACCGGCACCCTTGTGGGATGCTGACATTGCAGGCCAGGGCTTTAACCTGTTGTGCCACAGCTCTAGCCCCCATTTGACCACTTTTAAAATGTACTGTTAGTGTGGTCCTGACCAAAAAAAAATATAGCTGATGAATTTTATCATCTTAAGTATTTCTGAGTGTATGGTTGAGTAGTATTGAGCATATGCACATTGCTGTGGGACCAATATTCAGAACTGTTTTTCCTTATGAGACTGAAACTCTCTACCCATTGAATGAAAGTTTTTTTTATCATTTCACCACCTCCAGATCCCAGCAATTGCCATTCTACTTGCCATTGCCCAGACTATGGAGTCTTTAGGAGGTATGGTGATATTTCAGGGTCACATAACTGAGAGGGTAGAGGGACCCTCCTGGATCTCAGTTTGTCTCTGCAAAGCTGGGTTCGGATTATACCTGGAAACTCCCTGGGGTTTTCAGATTGGGCAATGTGGCATATATGTGTGTGACTATGGACATGGCATGAGGCAGATGGAGGATGAGACTTTGGAGAGGTCTTTTCTGCTGAGGAATCCCATGAAAGAGGATCCCAAGAAATGAAATCAATTTCTTGAGGAAAGTCTACAATAGGACCTGGAACTCAGGGTGTCTAAGCTTTCTTCGCTGAAGCCCCACTAGAGAAAGCCATCTGTTCTGCTGCTTTGTCCTGACTTTCCAGGGGCCCAGACTCAAGATTTCCTGGATGTGAATACTTTATAACTGAGATATTGACTCAGCTCTTGCTATTGACACCTCGGGCATTTGGGCAGGAAGCATCCCATGGTGACATGGGTTGTCCCGAAGAAGGAAACTCTAGGCAAGGTCACCACTCTGATCCCATTTGGGCATTGCAACACTACTTCCCCTTTTGTGGGTATTTTTTGGGAGCCTCATGTAGGGTGTCCTGTCCCATCTAGGAACAATTTATTGGAAGAATTAAAATCTGGGTCAGCCTGTTAGGCCTGCAATCTAGGTCATGACGGCAGAATGGGAAGAGGAATGTTGTGCTGGCACTCATGTTTTATGTGAATCCTAAGCTAGAGAAATGTTCACACAGAAATCTCTGCTCCACCTTGCTAACAGAAAGTTACCTGGAACAGAAAGAGTATTAATAGCCAGATGGGGTTAGGATACCTCCAGACCTGGCTTTAGAACCACTGCAGGAAGTTGAAAATGTATTTAACGGAGTCATACACTTCTCCCTGGGTGATGGGCAATTTCACCACACTGACAATGAAGCCCAATGCTGATTCACCTTGAGTGCAAATGCAGAGGGATCTTCATAACCATGGCCAGTAATGGCCAATAAGACCTCCTGCTCCTGTTCTTTAAAAACAAACAAACAAAAAACCCAGGTGCATAATTTGATGAAGATAGAAAGATTTTCAGCTACATGTCCAGTGTCGGTGGTAATGTAAAATGATGCAACCACCACAGAAAACAGTTTGTTCTTCATTACATTGAAAATAAAATTTTTATATGATCTGATAATCTCAGTTCTGATTATATATCTAAAGTTATTTAAAGTTCAATATAAATAAGGTATTAGCACTATTTGCCACAGCATAATTCACTGTAGCCAAGACTTCTAGTGTGGCCTGCACTCAACAGTGGAAAGTTATGCAGGCACAGAAGAAAAGAAAATTCTATGCCATGGATGAACAGTGAGGTTATTTTCCTAAGTGAAATTAGCCACAACTATCAGTCCCCCAAGGACAAGGTTTCCAACATATGAAGTATTTAAAGTAGTCAGAGAGGCCAGTGCTGTAGTGCAGTAGTTTAAAGCCCCACCTGCAGTGTCGGCAATCCATATGGGTGCCTATTCAATTCCTGGCTATTCCACTTCTGACCCAGCTCTCTGTTATGGCCTGGGGAAGCAGTAGAAGATGGCCCAAGTCCTTGGTCCCCTGCACCTGTGTGGGAGATCTGGAAGAAGCTTCCAGAGCTCCTGGCTCCTGGCTTCAGATTGGCTCAGCTCTAGCTGTTGTGGTCATTTGGGGAGTGAACCAGTGGATGGAAGATCGCTCTCTGGCTCCACCTCTCTCTGTAACTCTTTCAATTAAATAAAATAAATCTTTTTTAAAAAATAGAATATGAGAAGCATAAAGTAGAAGGGTAGTTATGGATGGTGGGGGGGTATGCTATTCAGTAGAAATGGAATTTTTAGATGAAAAAATCCTAGAGATCTGGTGTGTGTGTGTAGACACATGTACATGTCACTTACCTTAGAGTGACATCTGTGCTTGTGAGATACAGTACTCAAGCCCTCTTCTACCTGACCTTGTATAAGAAAAGGGCTCCCCCTCTTGGTCTTTGGTCACTCTTCAGGTGCTTGTGAGTAGGATTGGTGGCAAGCTATTCCAAAATATGTGGAGATTCATGATTAGAGTCATCTAGGAATACTGGGAAAGACTGCAATGCAATATCTCCTCTCTCCCCAGCTTGGTCTCCTTAGTTTCTACACTGTATTTTGGTGAGAATACAAGAAGATACACCAATCTCTGATGAGTTTATGACAATACAATTGAAATAGAATCCTATGAATGGATCTTCCTTTACAGAAAAGTCTCATCTTGGCCTGAGACTTCTAAATGCATCCAACAATATTAGTTCCAGTTTTATTTATTTTATTTTATTTGTTTAAAGATTTATTGACTTATTTGAAAATCAGAGTTACATAGAGAGGCAGAGAGAGAGACAGAGAGACAGAGAGAGAGGTCTTCCTCTGATGGTTTCCTCCCCTATTGGCTGCGACAGCCAGAACTGAACCAATCTGAAGCCAGGAGCTAGGAGCTTCTTTCAGTTCTCCTACATGGGTGCAGGGGCTCAAGGACTTGGGCCATCTTCCACTGCCTTCCCATGCCACAGCAGAAAGCTGGACTGGAAGAGGAGCAACCAGGACAGAATCCAGCACCCCAACCAGGACTAGAACCTGGGGTGCCAGCGCCGCAGGTGGAAGATTAACCAAATGAGCTGTGGTGCTGGCCTCCCAGGCAGGTTTGTAAAGATGGCCAAATGTGACTGTGGAGAATAAGATTTCTGCCAAAGCAAAGACATTTTCTTCCTAGTACACAGTGTGTGGCTGCTAAACATGTTCGAGAGAATCCTTGGAGTTAGATGAACACATGCATGAGCTGTACAATATGTGGTTGTAATCCTTTTTATTTTAATTATTTTTTTTTCTCACAGACATAGTGAAAGAGAGAGACAGGGAGAAAGGTCTTCCTTCCATTGGTTCACACCCAAATAGCTGCTGTGGCTGGTGCTGCAAAGATCCTAAGCCAGGAGCCAGGTGCATCCTTCTGGTCTCCCATGGGTGCAGGGCCCAAGTACTTGGGCCATCCTCCACTACACTCATGGAACACAGCAGAAAGCTGGACTACAGGAGGAGCAACCAGAACAGAATCTGGCCACAGACATGGACTAGAACCCATGGTGCCAGCGCTACAGGTGCCTCCTCTGGCAGTTAACCGAAGGGTTGGCACCAGCTGCGCCTCAGCAGCCAGCCTCCCTCCCTCCCTCCCTCCCTGCCTCCCTCTGGTCGGGCACTGCAAGTCTAATACTTGCAGTGGCTTGTCGGGCGGGTCCGACGCACGGTGGCTGAGTGGGGAGGGCTGCTGCTGGCACACACCCACTCCTGAAGCCCACTGGGGTACGGTCCAAGGGCGAAGAGCTCGGAGCTCGGGCACGGGGGCTGTCCCAGCAGGGCCTCCCGAGGGTGGACCGATACGCCCCAGGGGCCTTCCAGTGTTGCCTAAAGGCCCGGGGGGGCTCACCCTCTTGCGTGCCCCAGCACCTGCTGGGTTCCTGCCACCACCCTTGGGCCGGGATGAGGTGCCACCTTGTGCGTGGAAGCCCCACCCACAGGCAAGAAGCCCACAAGGCCCGCGGGCGCGCCCGAACCTGCAGCCCCGCTACAGCCCCAGGGAACGGGATGTCTGAGTGGGCAGCCCCCACTGCCCAAGCCTCCGCTGCCAGTTCCCCGAAGGGCTGGTGGCGGCTGCGCCTCAGCAGCCAGACTCCCTCCCTCCATCCCTCCCTCCCTGCCTCCCTCTGGTCGGGCACTGCAAGTCTAATACTTGCAGTGGCTTGTCGGGCGGGTCCGACGCACGGTGGGTGAGTGGGGAGGGCTGCTGCTGGCACACACCCACTCCTGAAGCCCACTGGGGTACGGTCCAAGGGCGAAGAGCTCGGAGCTCGGGCACGGGGGCTGTCCCAGCAGGGCATCCCGAGGGTGGACCGATATGCCCCAGGGGCCTTCCAGTGTTGCCTAAAGGCCCGGGGGGGCTCACCCTCTTGCGTGCCCCAGCACCTGCTGGGTTCCTGCCACCACCCTTGGGCCGGGATGAGGTGCCACCTTGTGCGTGGAAGCCCCACCCACAGGCAAGAAGCCCACAAGACCCGCGGGCGCGCCTGAACCTGCAGCCCCGCTACAGCCCCAGGGAACGGGATGTCTGAGTGGGCAGCCCCCACTGCCCAAGCCTCCGCTGCCAGTTCCCTGAAGGGCTGGTGGCGGCTGCGCCTCAGCAGCCAGACTCCCTCCCTCCCTCACTCCCTCCCTGCCTCCCTCTGGTCGGGCACTGCAAGCCACACAGCCACTTGTGTCCCCTGTGTCCTCCCTGGAGGCCGCAGCGCGTTTTGGGTTTTGGCGCGGACGGGCCCCTCTCGGCTTCCGTAGTCCATTTGCCCCGGAGCCTGCCAGACCCCTGGCCCCAGAGGCGGGCCCTGCTGAGTCCCCGAGCGCCTCCTGAGTTCCTGCCACCACCCTTGGGCCGGGATGAGGTGCCACCTTGTGCGTAGAAGCCCTGCACACAGGCAAGAAGCCCCCCAGGCCCGCGGGCGCGCCCGACCCTGGAGCCCCCTGGCTGGCTGCAGCCACAGGGAACGGGGGTTCTGAGTTGGCAGCCCCCATTCCCGAAGCATCCACGGGCAGTTCCCCGAAGGGCTGACACCGGCTGCGCCTCAGCAGCCAGACAACCTCCCTCCCTCTGGTCGGGCACTGCAAGCCACACAGCCACTTGTGTCCCCTGTGTCCCTGGAGGCCGCAGCGTGTTTTGGGTTTTGGCGCGGACGGGCCCCTCTCGGCTTCCGTAGTCCATTTGCCCCCGGAGCCTTCCAGACCCCTGGCCCCAGGGGCGGGCCCTGCTGAGTCCCCGAGCGCCTCCTGGGTTCCTGCCACCACCCTTGGGCCGGGATGAGGTGCCACCTTGTGCGTAGAAGCCCTGCACACAGGCAAGAAGCCCCCCAGGCCCGCGGGCGCGCCCGACCCTGGAGCCCCCTGGCTGGCTGCAGCCACAGGGAACGGGGGTTCTGAGTTGGCAGCCCCCATTCCCGAAGCATCCACGGGCAGTTCCCCGAAGGGCTGACACCGGCTGCGCCTCAGCAGCCAGACAACCTCCCTCCCTCTGGTCGGGCACTGCAAGCCACACAGCCACTTGTGTCCCCTGTGTCCCTGGAGGCCGCAGCGCGTTTTGGGTTTTGGCGCGGACGGGCCCCTCTCGGCTTCCGTAGTCCATTTGCCCCGGAGCCTGCCAGACCCCTGGCCCCAGGGGCGGGCCCTGCTGAGTCCCCGAGTGCCTCCTGAGTTCCTGCCACCACCCTTGGGCCGGGATGTGGTGCCACCTTGTGCGTAGAAGCCCTGCACACAGGCAAGAAGCCCCTAGGCCCGCGGGCGCGCCCGACCCTGGAGCCCCCTGGCTGGCTGCAGCCACAGGGAACGGGGGTTCTGAGTTGGCAGCCCCCATTCCCGAAGCATCCACGGGCAGTTCCCCGAAGGGCTGACACCGGCTGCGCCTCAGCAGCCAGACAACCTCCCTCCCTCTGGTCGGGCACTGCAAGCCACACAGCCACTTGTGTCCCCTGTGTCCCTCCCTGGAGCCCGCAGCGCGTTTTGGGTTTTGGCGCGGAAGGGCCCCTCTCGGCTTCCGTAGTCCATTTGCCCCCGGAGCCTGCCAGACCCCTGGCTCTAGGAGGCTGCCCAGGGGCGCTGCCAACAGCCCCCAGGTGCTGGCTAGCCGCCTCGGCCGGCCACGGGGGGAGCACACACACCTGCGGGTGTCCCCGGGCCGCACACACGAACTGCCCCGCGCTTCCCGGCGTTGCAAATACGCCCCCTGGGAAGCCCCGCCCGCCCTAGGGTCTTGTTGGGTGGGGCCGATGCATGGTGGTTGACTGGGGAGGGCTGCTGCTGGCACACACCCACTCCTGAAGCCCACTGGGGCGGTCCAAGGGCGAGGAGCTCGGAGCTCAGTCAGGGCTGTCCCAGCAGAACTTTTTGAGGGTGGACGGACACGCCCGCGGGCAATCAGGTGTTGCGGGCAGGCCCCGGGGGCAGGCCCTGCTGAGTCCCCGAGCGCCACCTGGGTTCCTGCCACCACCCTTGGGCCGGGATGAGGTGCCACCTTGTGCGTAGAAGCCCTGCACACAGGCAAGAAGCCCCCCAGGCCCGCGGCGCACCCGACCCTGGAGCCCCCTGGCCGGATGCAGCCACAGGGAACGGGGGTTC
>NW_026909579.1:0-22000 GCF_033115175.1 Lepus europaeus | reverse complement strand
CTTCAGGCCCCCGTCCTCCTGGCCCTTAGCTGCCCACCACCCAAATGGTAGCCTCATCCTCCGGTTTGGGTCTCAGCGGGGACGGCCCCCGGATTCCATGGTGCATGAAGGCCAAGAGCTGAAGGCTAGGGGAGGGGCCCCCTAGTCCGGGAACGGAAACCCTGTGCGCGGCTTGGCTCCCAGAGACTGAGAGACCAGGAGAGAGACTGGCCGGTGCTCCGGCAGGCTAAGAGGCCTCAGGCTTGGGGCGTATGGCAGCAAAACCCGAAGCTTTGCGGGCAGCCTTTGAGGCCCGCGAGCTCTAGAGCAGGGCCTAGGCCAGTGAGTTAGGTGTCAGGGTTTCGAGGCACACACGCACAGTGCTGCGCAGCCCAAGACGGCGCGTTGGGGACAGGGCTGAGCTCAGATGCCCGGCCGAATGCAGGGCTGAATGCAGGTCGCGGCATGAGACAGGCCCGTGGTCAGGCCAGCAGGCCTGGCCGCGCTGGGCTCGGTCTGCCTCTCGCCCGCCCCAGGGCTCGCAGAGCCAGCCCGGTGCTCCAAAGGAACCCCAAGTCCTACCTAGAGGCTGAGGCTGGCCTCTGGGGGCCTTCAGGCACACGCCTGCGGGCAGGAGCGAGCCCGCTAAAGCTTCTCTTGCAGAAGCTCTGGGCCCCCGTGCTCCCAAGCGGCTTGCGCATGCGCAGTGGATGATTTCTGGCACCTGGGGGCTGGCCTGGGGCCAGGGCTGGGGCCAGGGCTGGGGCCAGGGCCGGGGCTGGGGAGGGTGGGTGCGCATGGCCCTGTCCCTCAGGCTGCTGGTGGGATCCATTTGTGACCAGCAGTGTGGGCACTCAGGGCAGAACTGTTGCTCTGAGTTCGGGGCTGTCATGGGAGGCCCGGAGGGTCACGTGGACTGTCTCTTGATCCCCGCGTGGGTGGAGCGTGAGTGGACCGTGTTCAGAGCGCAGGCGCTCAGGTGCTCACAGCTGAGCAGCGCCTGGGCCCCTCACGTGACGCCTGTGTGCCAGCAGGGGGCGGCAGCACAGAGCAATGCGGGGCTGCTTGCGTCTGGAGGCCCGCGGGCAGCAAGCTGCCTTGTGCCGACCACCGGGCCTGGCACTCCAGGCTGACTGGACAGATGTGCGGTGGCTTGTCCAAGCCAGGGGCTCCAGCCTGCCTTCTGAGAATATTCAGGATGCTGGGCTCTGCTCCCTCTCTCGGGTCTCGGGGTCGGGCCTTCGAAACCCATACCCGCTTCAGACCCCCATCCTCCTGGCCCGCAGCTGCCCAGCACTCAAATGGTAGCCTTATCCTCCGGTTCTGGGTCTCAGCGGGGACGGAACGCGGATTCCGTGGTGCATGAAGGACAAGAGCTAAGACTAGCGGAGGGGCCCCCTAGCCCGGGAACGGAAACCCTGTGTGCGGCTTGGCTCCCAGAGACTGAGACAGAGACCAGGAGAGAGACTGGCCGGTGCTCCGGAAGGCTAAGAGGCCTTAGGCTTGGGGCATGGCGACAGCCACCCGAAGCTTTGCAGGCAGCCTGGGAGGCCCGCGAGCTCTAGAGCAGGGCCTAGGGCAGTGAGTTAGCTGTCGGGGTGGGAGGCACACACGCACAGTGCTGCGCAGCCCAAGATGGCGCGTTGGGGACAGGGCTGAGCTCAGATGCCCGGCCGAATCCAGGCCACTGCTTGAGTGAGGCCCACGGTCAGGTCAGCAGGCCTGGCCGCGCTGGGCTCGGTCTGCCTCTTGCCCGCCCCAGGGCTCGCAAGAGCCAGCCTGGCGCTCCAAAGGAACCCCAAGTCCTCCCTAGAGGCTGAGGCCGGCCTCTGGGGGCCTAGGCACACGCCTGCAGGCAGGAGCGAGCCCGCTAAAGCTTCTCTTGGAGAAGATCTGGCCCCCACGCCCCCATGCGGCTTGAGCATGCGCAGTGGATGATTTCTGGCACCTGGAGGTGGGCCTGGGGCCGGGGCTGGGAAGGGTGGGTGGGCATGGCCCTGTCCCCCAGGCTGCTGGTGGGATCCATTTGTGACCAGCAGTGTGGGCACTCAGGGAAGAACTGTGGCTCTGAATTCGGGGCTGTCACTGGAGGCCCAGAGGGGCACGTGGACTGTCTCATGATCCCCGCGTGGGCGGAGCATGGGTGGAGCGTCACAGGAGCGTGTTCAGAGCGCAGGCGCTCAGGCGCTCCCAGCTGAGCGGTGCCTGGGCCCCTCACGTGACGCCTGTGTGCCAGCAGGGGGCGGCAGCACAGAGCAATGCGGGGCCACTTGCGCGTGGAGGCCCGCGGGCAGCAAGCTGCCTTGTGCCGACCGCCGGGCCTGGCACTCCAGGCTGCTTGGACAGATGTGCGGTGGCTTGTCCTAGCCAGGGGCTCTAGGCTGCCTTCTGAGAATATTCAGGTTGCTGGGCTCTGCTCCCTCTCTCGGGTGTCGGGGTCGGGCCTTCGAAACCCATACCCCCATCCTTCTGGCCTGCAGCTGCCCAGCACCCAAATGGCAGCCTCATCCTCCGGTTCTGGGTCTCAGAGGGGATGGCCCCCGGATTACGTGGTGCATGAAGGCCAAGAGCTGAAGGCTAGCGGAGGGGCCCCCTAGCCCGGGAACGGAAACCCTGTGCACGGCTTGTCTCCCAGAGACTGAGACAGAGACCAGGAGAGAGACTGGCCGGTGTTCCGGCAGGCTAAGAGGCCTTAGGCTTGGGGCGTGGGGACAGCCCCCCGAAGCTTTGCGGGCAGCCTGGGAGGCCCGCGAGCTCTAGAGCAGGGCCTAGGCCAGTGAGTTAGGTGTCGGGGTGGGAGGCACAAACGCACAGTGCTGCGCAGCCCAAGACGGCGCGTTGGGGACAGGGCTGAGCTCAGGTGCCTGGCCGAATGCAGCACCAAATGCAGGCACCAGATTGAGAGAGGCCCGCGGTCCGGCCAGCAGGCCTGGCCGCGCTGGGCTCAGTCTGCCTCTCGCCCGCCCCAGGGCTCGCAAGAGCCAGCCCGGCGCTCCAAAGGGGCCCCAAGTCCTACCTAGGGGCTGAGGCTGCCCTCTGGGGGCCTCAGGCACACGCCTGCGGGTAGGAGCGAGCCCGCTAAAGCTTCTCTTGCAGAAGCTCTGGGCCCCCGCGCTCCCATGTGGCTTGCGCATGCACAGTGGATGATTTATGGCAGCTGGGGGCGGGTTGGGGCCAGGGCTGGGGAGGGTGGTGAAGGACCCTTATGGGGGAGAGGGACAAGAAACTAGGCCTGGGCAAATATCAGGGGCTTCTTAAGAGATTAGATGTTCCCCAGAGTCTAGCGGGCAGGACGTTCTCTGGGAAGGAAAAGTCAATCCCCTTCAGAGAACCTCTAGGCACGCCCAGAGCAGAACTGCCCCTCCCCTCCAGGAAACCTCTGGGCGCGCCCCAGAGCAGAGCTGCCCCTCCCTTCGGAGGGTCTCTAGGCGCACACTTATGATGTCACTGCGACCGGCCAATCCTGTAACACCTCAGCACTCTCGCTTAGCACTCTCCCTCAGCATTCTCCGGTATGCTAATTGTCCCTCCGAACCAACCAATCCCGTGCCACCTCTGCATTTTATACCAGCACTCTCCACCAGCATTCTTCGCCAGCATTCTCCCATATGCTAACGGTCCCTCTGAACTGACCAATCCTATGCATGCGTTAGGAATATGCTAATTCGTTGCCTATATAACCTGTGTGAAACTGCCGCTCAGGGCTCCTCACTGCCTGAGGTGGGGGCCCGTTTGCGCAAACGTACAATAAATACCTCATGCTTTTTGCATCAACTGGTTTGGAGTCTGGATTTTTGGGCGTCCTCTCGAGCAAGTGGGCATCTCTACTACTGAGAGGTCCAACATTTGGCGCCCAACGTGGGGCTTGAGGTCGCCCTCAGACCCATTCTCTGCGGACCAGTTGGAGGTATAATTAAGTGTTTTCTGTCTGTTGTTGTCTTCGTCTTGAGTATTCTGACTGGAGTATTCTGACTGGCCAGTATCTGACCTGACTCTGTGGGACCAGTGGGGGAGGCAGGCGTGCCCAGCAACCCCTGGTCCGTTCCCCGGAGGACGCTCCGGGTTATGAGGGGAAACCCTCGGTCCGTTCCCCCGGAACATGCTCCCGGGGTGGTCTGGAGGTGGGTCGGAGACCAAGTCTCCCTCCTTCCCGGGGAGGGCTGGTCAGGCAGCCGCTCCCAAAAATAGCGCAATAGCGTTCGATTTGTCCTAGCCATGCGGTTTGTCTTGTTTACTGTATGTGTCTGTGTATTGGCTATTCTTTTTGTTTGGGCTGAAATCTTTGCACCCATGGGTCAACAAATAACCACCCCTTTAAGTCTCACTCTAGATCACTGGAAGGACGTTCGAGAACGCGCGCGCCACCTCTCAGTGGAGGTTAAAAGAAAACGATGGGCAAAATTCTGTTCCTCAGAGTGGCCGGCCTTCGAGGTCGGCTGGTCAAGGAACGGCACTTTTAACCTCGATATTATTTTACAGATTAAGGCGCGAGTCTTTCAGCCAGCCCACCTGGGATGATTGTCAGCAGCTTTTGCAGACCCTCCTCACTACTGAGGAAAAGCAGCGTGTCTACCTTGAGGCACGGAAAAACGTCCCTGGAGCAGATGGCCGACCGACCCTACTGCCAAACGAAATCGAGGAGGCGTTTCCCTCAACCCGTCCTGATTGGGACTACACCACCGTTGCTGGTAGGGAGCGACTTCGTCTTTACCGCCAGATTCTCCTTGCGGGTCTCAGAGGGGCTGGAAAGCGCCCCACCAATTTGGCCAAGGTACGTGCAGTAGTGCAGGGGGCTGAGGAAACGCCGGCAGGCTTCCTAAAAAGATTAATGGAAGCCTACCGTATGTACACCCCATTTGACCCCCTGGCAGAGGACCGGCGGGGAGATGTAATCATGTCCTTTATAGGACAGTTAGCGCCGGACATCCGCAATAAATTGCAGCGGCTAGAGGGGCTTCAGGGGTATACCATACAAGATTTAATAAAGGAGGCAAAAAAAGATTTACAACAAAAGGGAGACCCGAGAGGAGAAGGAGGAAAGGATCCACAAGGAGCAGGAGAAAAGGGAAGACAAAAAGAGACAAAAGACGTAATCGAGAGCTTAGTAAAATTTTGGCCACCGTAGTGCAGGATATAGAAAGGAGTAGACCAGGACAGAATAGGGACTTGGGAGACAAACGAAAGCCTCAGGTGGAAAGAGATCAATGTGCCTATTGTAAAGAAAGAGGACACTGGGTCAAAGACTGCCCAAAGAAAACACAGGGACCAAAGAAGAGACCAGTTCCAATCCTGTCCCTGGAAGAAGACGACTAGGTGAGTCAGGGCCAGGAGCCCCCCCCTGAGCCCAGGATAACCCTTGAAGTGGGGGGCAGACCGGTAACCTTCCTGATTGACACGGGAGCCCAGCACTCGGTACTGACTTCAGAAAAAGGGCCTTTAAGCTCCAAGACTTCCTGGGTTCAGGGGGCAACTGGAGGGAAGTTATATCGCTGGACAACCAATCGAGAGGTCCAGTTGAGTACAGGACTTGTGACACACTCGTTCTTACTAGTGCCAGACTGCTCCTACCCCCTCCTGGGCAGGGACCTACTCTCGAAGGTAGGAGCCCAAATTCACTTCCATGAGAAAGGAGCTACCATCACAGACTCAGGAGGGCGGCCCCTCCAGGTGTTAACACTACGCTTGGAGGACGAACATCGATTATTCGAGAGGCCCTCGTCCACCATGGCTCCCCTGGATCCCAAGTGGCTCGCAGATTTTCCTCAGGCCTGGGCAGAGACTGCGGGAATAGGGCTGGCCGTCAACCGGCCTCCCTTGATTATAGATCTGAAGCCCACGGCCATTCCCGTGTCAGTTCATCAATATCCGATGGGCAAGGAAGCTAAGGAAGGTATCCGGCCACATATCCAGAGACTGTTACACCTAGGCATTTTAAAACCTTGTCGTTCACCTTGGAACACCCCCCTACTACCAGTAAAGAAGCCTGGTACGGGTGACTACCGCCCGGTACAGGACTTGCGGGAGGTTAACAGGAGAACGGAGGATATGCATCCCACAGTGCCCAACCCCTACAATCTGCTAAGTACCTTGCCTCCGACCCACGTATGGTACACTGTGTTAGATCTAAAAGATGCATTCTTTTGTTTAAGACTGAGCCCTCAGAGCCAATCCATCTTTGCTTTTGAGTGGAAAGACCCAGAGACCGGGTTTTCAGGACAACTCACCTGGACAAGGTTGCCCCAAGGATTTAAAAACTCGCCTACCTTGTTTGATGAAGCTCTGCACCTAGATTTGGCCGACTTCCGAGTCAACCATCCGGACCTGGTCCTCCTGCAATATGTGGACGACCTCCTCCTTGCCGCTGAAACTGAGCAGGACTGCCTAAAAGGTACCGGGGCCCTGCTACAGAGACTGGGGAAATTGGGCTATCAAGCCTCCGCGAATCGAGGGAACCACCTTTCCTCTATTCGGACCAAGACTTAGATACGATCCAGCGGCTCGGTGCAGAGTATAATGAACAAATAAGGGTTTGGAGGCTCGGAGAAAAAAATAGTCCTGCCACACCAATTGGCTAAAGAAATAATTACCAGCCTCCATCAATGGACTCATTTGGGACACAAAAAACTAAAAGCAGCCTTACAGGAAGATAGGCAGTCTTATTACATCCCCGGACTTGACTCTTTAGTCCAGCAGGTGACTGAATCCTGTGTTCCATGTGCCAAGGTAAATGCCAGACACCTCAAGCTCCCGGAGGGAGCTAGGGTAAGAGGAGACCGACCAGGAATCAACTGGGAGGTCGATTTCACTGAGATAAGGCCGGGCAGTTATGGAAATAAGTATCTTCTAGTTTTTGTAGACACCTTCTCCGGATGGACTGAGGCATTCCCCACAAAACGGGAAACCGCCCAGGTGGTTGTCAAGAAGATCATAGAGGAGATCTTCCCCCGGTTCGGCTTGCCTAAGGTAATCGGGTCCGACAATGGCCCAGCGTTTGTCTCCCAGGTAAGTCAGTTGGTGGCCAAAGCATTAGGCATAAATTAAAAATTACACTGTGCCTATAGACCCCAAAGTTCAGGACAGGTAAAAAAAATAAACAGAACAATTAAAGAGACCTTGACCAAATTAGCGTTGGAGACTGGCGTTAAAGACTGGGTCCAACTCCTCCCTATGGTGTTGTTCCGGGTCCGAAACACGCCCTCTCATTGCGGGCTGACACCATACGAAATCCTTTATGGAGGGCCCCCACCAGTAGCAGGCTTGCTTGACCTTGCCAGTGACTCCGTTGCCGATGCCCCTAAGTTACAGGCCCGGTTGAGAGCGCTCCAGATCATCCAGAACCAGGTCTGGAAACCTCTTGCAGCAGCCTACCAACCCAAGACGACAACTATCCCACATCCTTTCCAAATCAGTGATGCCATGTATGTCCGAAAACACCAATCTAAGACTCTAGAGCCCCGGTGGAAAGGCCCTTTCACTGTGCTGTTGACAACTCCCACCGCTCTCAAGGTCGACGGAATCGCTGCTTGGGTCCACGCCTCACACGTGAAGCGAGCACCACCTCCCCAGGGCCCCGAGGATCCGGATAGACCAGCCAAATGGAAGCTCCAGCGCACTCAGAACCCACTCAAGCTAAGACTTTCAAAAACTGTTTAATATTTGTGATGTTCCTGGCCTTTCCCCATTGTTTTTCCAATCCCCATGCTCCACAATTGTTAACGTGGGAAGTAATTTCCTCCACAGGATGGGTGGCCTGGTCTGTTAGTGGGTTACATACCCCCGGGGCATGGTGGCCCACCTTATACCCGGACATATGTCAACTGGTTACTGGGTTAGATACCTGGGATGTACCTGACCAGGATAATTTGACAAAAATCCCTGGAAATAGTCTTAACTATTGGGGCGTGTATGGCTCCCAGTCCCCAGTCAGTGGGACCCAACCCAGTCCAGCAAGAACAGAGTTCCCTCCCTCCAGTGAGGCAGGCTCTCCCCAGGCCACCCCTCTTGCCAGCCACCCTTTCGCCTAGCTTGGCAAGTTTAACTCCAAACGCTTCGAGCCCCCGTACAACCGGACAGCGGCTGTTTAACCTTTTGACAGGGGCCTTTCTGGCCCTCAACCAGACCAATCTGGAGCTGACCGAGTCCTGTTGGCTATGCCTAGCCCCAGGTCCACCTTATTACGAGGGCCTCGCGGTTCCCAGGACCTGGAATGGCACTACAAAGGCAAATAATTGCCTCTTGCCCCTTCGGGCGCGTCTCACTCTTACAGAGGTGTCGGGACAAGGTACTTGTGTAGGAAATCCTCCCTTGTCCCACCGACACTTGTACAATGTCACCCACAATGTTACTATACGAGACGGCTCATGTATTCTTAACAGGTTGCTCCAGTTTATCCGCGAGAGGCTTTTCCTTATCCAAACCCGGGTGCTGACTCAACAGTACCAGTGTCAAGCTTCAAAGACCTCCGAGGTCCAATAGATTTTAGGATTAAAATCTGTGCAAAAAGAAAAGGAGGGAATGAAGGACCCTTATGGGGGAGAGGGACAAGAAACTAGGCCTGGGCAAATATCAGGGGCTTCTTAAGAGATTAGATGTTCCCCAGAGTCTAGCGGGCAGGACGTTCTCTGGGAAGGAAAAGTCAATCCCCTTCAGAGAACCTCTAGGCACGCCCAGAGCAGAACTGCCCCTCCCCTCCAGGAAACCTCTGGGCGCGCCCCAGAGCAGAGCTGCCCCTCCCTTCGGAGGGTCTCTAGGCGCACACTTATGATGTCACTGCGACCGGCCAATCCTGTAACACCTCAGCACTCTCGCTTAGCACTCTCCCTCAGCATTCTCCGGTATGCTAATTGTCCCTCCGAACCAACCAATCCCGTGCCACCTCTGCATTTTATACCAGCACTCTCCACCAGCATTCTTCGCCAGCATTCTCCCATATGCTAATGGTCCCTCTGAACTGACCAATCCTATGCATGCGTTAGGAATATGCTAATTCGTTGCCTATATAACCTGTGTGAAACTGCCGCTCAGGGCTCCTCACTGCCTGAGGTGGGGGCCCGTTTGCGCAAACGTACAATAAATACCTCATGCTTTTTGCATCAACTGGTTTGGAGTCTGGATTTTTGGGCATCCTCTCGAGCAAGTGGGCATCTCTACTACTGAGGGGTCCAACAGTGGGTGGTATGGCCCTGTCCCTCAGGCTGCTGGTGGGATCCATTTGTGACCAGCAGTGTGGGCACTCAGGGCAGAACTGTGGCTCTGAGTTCGGGGCTGTCACGGGAGGCCCGGAGGAGCACGTGGACTCTCTCATGATCCCCGCGTGGGCGGAGCATGGGTGGAGCGTCACAGGAGCCTGTTCAGAGCGCAGGCGCTCAGGCGCTCTCAGCTGAGTGGCGCCTGGTCCCTCACGTGACCCCTGTGTGCCAGCAGGGGGCGGCAGCACAGAGCAATGCGGGGCCGCTTGTGCGTGGAGGCCCGTGGGCAGCAAGCTGCCTTGTGCCAACCGCCAGGCCTGGCATTCCAGGCTGCCTGGATAGATGTGTGGTGGCTTGTCCAACCCAAGGGCTGCAGCCTGCCTTCTGAGAATACTCAGGTTGCTGGGCTCTGCTCCCTCTCTCGGGTCTCGGGGTTGGGCCTTCGAAACCCATACCCGCTTCAGGCCCCATCCTCCTGGCCCGCAGCTGCCCACCACCCAAATGGCAGCCTCATCCTCCGGTTCTGGGTCTCAGCGGGGACGGACCCCGGATTCCGTGTTGCATGAAGGCCAAGAGCTGAAGGCTAGCGGAGGGGCCCCCTAGCCCGGGAACGGAAACCCTGTGCGTGGCTTGGCTCCCAGAGACTGAGAGACAAGGAGAGAGACTGGCTGGTGCTCCGGCAGGCTAAGAGGCCTCAGGCTTGGGGCGTATGGCGGCAGCCCCCAGAAGCTTTGCGGGCAGCCTGGGAGGCCCGCGAGCTCTAGAGCAGGGCCTAGGGCAGTGAGTTAGCTGTCGGGATGGGAGGCACACACGCACAGTGCTGTGCAGCCCAAGACGGCGCGTTGTGGACAGGGCTGAGCTCAGGTGCCCGGCCGAATGCAGGGCCGAATGCAGGCCACGGCTTGAGAGAGGCCCGCGGTCAGGCCAGCAGGCCTGGCAGCGCTGGGCTCGGTCTGACGATCGCCCACCCCAGGGCTCGCGAGAGCCAGCCCGGCGCTCCAAAGGGGCCCCAAGTCCTACCTAGAGGCTGAGGCCGGCCTCTGGGGGCCTCAGGCACACGCCTGTGGGCAGGAGTGAGCCCGCTAAAGCTTCTCTTGCAGAAACTCTGGGCCCCCGCGCTCCCATGTGGCTTGCGCATGCGCAGTGGATGATTCTGGCACCTGGGGGCGGGGCTGGGGCCGGGGCTGGGGTGGGTGGGTGGGCATGGCCCTGTCCCCCAGGATGCTGGTGTGATCCATTTGTGACCAGCAGTGTGGGCACTCAGGGCAAAACTGTGGTTCTGAGTTCGGTGCTGTCACGGGAGGCCCGGAGGGTCACGTGGACTGTCTCTTGATTCCCCGATGGGCAGAGCGTGAGTGGACCGTGTTCAGAGCGCAAGCGCTCAGGCGCTCGCAGCTGAGTGGCACCTGGGCCCCTCATGTGACCCCTGTGTGCCAGCAGGAGGTGGCAGCACAGAGCAATGCGGGGCCGCTTGCGCGTGGAGGCCCGCGGGCAGCAAGCTGCCTTGTGCCAACCGCCGGGCCTGGCACTTCAGGCTGCCTGGACAGATGTGCGGTGGCTTGTCCAAGCCAGGGGCTCTAGGCTGCCTTCTGAGGATATTCAGGTTGCTGGGCTCTGCTCCCTCTCTCGGGTCTCGGGGTTGGGCCTTCGAAACCCATACCGGCTTCAGGCCCCCATCCTCCTGGCCCGCAGCTGCCCACCACCCAAATGGCAGCCTCATCCTCCGGTTCTGGGTCTCAGCGGGGACGGACCCCGGATTCCGTGGTGCATGAAGGCCAAGAGCTGAAGGCTAGCGGAGGGGCCCCCTAGCCCGGGAACGGAAACCCTGTGCGCGGCTTGGCCCCCAGAGACTGAGACAGAGACCAGGAGAGAGACTGGCCGGTGCTCCGGGAGGCTAAGAGGCCTTAGGCTTGGGGCGTGGGGACAGCCACCCGAAGCTCTGCGGGCAGCCTGGGAGGCCCGCGAGCTCTAGAGCAGGGCCTAGGCCAGTGAGTTAGGTGTCGGGGTGGGAGGCACAAATGCACAGTGCAGCGCAGCCCATACGGCGCGTTGGAGACAGGGCTGAGCTCAGGTGCCCGGCCGAATGCAGGTCGCTGCTTGAGTGAGGCTCACGGTCAGGCCAGCCGGCCTGGCCGTGCTGGGCTCGGTCTGCCTCTCGCAGCCGCTGGGCACGCAAGAGCCAGCCCAGCGCTCGAAAGGGGCCCCAAGTCCTGCGTAGAGGCTGAGGCCGGCTACTGGGGGCCTCAGGCACACACCTGCGGGCAGGAGCGAGCCCGCTAAAGCTTCTCTTGAAAAAGCTCTGGGCTCCCGTGCGCCCATGTGGCTTGTGCTTGCACAGTGGATGATTTCTCGCACCTGGGAGTGGGGGCTGTGCCTGGGGCGGGGCTAGGGCCAGGGCTGGGGTGGGTGGGTGGGCGTGGCCCTGTCCCCCAGGCTGCTGGTGTGATCCATTTGTGACCAGCAGTGTGGGCACTCAGGGCAGAACTGTGGCTCTGTGTTCCGGGTTGTCACGGGAGGCCGGAGGGGCATGTGGACTGTCTCATGATCCCTGCTTGGGCGGAGCATGGGTGGAGCGTGAGCGGAGCGTGTTCAGAGCGCAGGGGATCAGGCGCTCGCAGCTGAGCAGCGCCTGGGCCCCTCACGTGATCCCCGTGTGCCAGCGGGGGGAGGCAGCACAGAGCAATGCGGGGCCGCTTGAGCGTGGAGGCCCGCGGGCAGCAAGCAACCGTGCGCAGACCGCCGGGCCTGGCTCTCCAGGCTGCCTGGACAGATGTGTGGTGGCTTGTCCAACCCAAGGGCTGCAGCCTGCCTTCTGACAATATTCAGGTTGCTGGGCTCTGCTCCCTCTCTCGGGTCTCGGGGTTGGGCCTTCGAAACCCATACCCGCTTCAGGCCACCGTCCTCCTGGCCCTTAGCTGCCCACCACCCAAATGGCATCCTCATTCTCCAGTTTGGGTCTCAGTGGGGACGGCCCCCGGATTCCGTGTTGCATGAAGGCCAAGAGCTGAAGGCTAGGGGAGGGGCCCCCTAGCCCGGGAACGGAAACCCTGTGCGCGGCTTGGCTCCCAGAAACTGAGAGACCAGGAGAGAGACTGGCCGGTGCTCCGGCAGGATAAGAGGCCTCAGGCTTGGGGCGTATGGTGGCAACCCCCGAAGTTTCGCGCGCAGCCTGGGAGGCCCGCGAGCTCTAGAGCAGGGCCTAGGCCAGTGAGTTAGGTGTCGGGGTGGGAGGCACACACGCACAGTGCTGCGCAGCCCAAGATGGCGCGTTGGGGACAGGGCTGAGCTCAGGTGCCCGGCAGAATGCAGGCCGCGGCTTGAGAGAGGCCCGCGGTCAGGCAAGCAGGCCTGGCCGCGCTGGGCTTGGTCTGCCTCTCGCCCGCCCCAGGGCTCGCAAGAGCCAGCCTGTCGCTCCAAAGGGACCTCAAGTCCTACCTAGAGGCTGAGGCCGGCCTCTGGGGGCCTCAGGCACACACCTGCGGGCAGGAGCAAGCCCGCTAAAGCTTCTCTTGCAGAAGCTCTGGGCCCCCGCGCTCCCATGTGGCTTGCGCATGCGCAGTGGATGATTTCTGGCACCTGGGGGCGGGGCCGGGGCTGGGGAGGGTGGGTGGACATGGCCATGTCCCTCAGGCTGCTGGTATGATACATTTGTGACCAGCAGTGTGGGCACTCAGGGCAGAACTGTGGCTCTGAATTCGGGGCTGTCACGGGAGGCCCAGAGGGGCACGTGGACTCTCTCATGATCCCCGCGTGGGCGTAGCATGGGTGGAGCGTCACAGGAGCCTGTTCAGAGCGCAGGCGCTCAGGCGCTTGCAGCTGAGTGGTGCCTGGGCCCCTCACGTGACCCCTGTGTGCCAACAGGGGGCGGCAGCACAGAGCAATGCGGGGCTGCTTGTGCCTGGAGGCCCGTGGGCAGCAAGCTGCCTTGTGCAGACTGCCAGGCCTGAAACTCCAGGCTGCCTGGACAGATGTGCGGTGGCTTGTCCAAGCCAGGGGCTCCAGCCTGCCTTCTGAGAATATTCAGGTTGCTGGGCTCTGCTCCCTCTCTCGGGTCTCGGGGTCGGGCCTTCGAAACCCATACCGGCTTCAGGCCCCCATCCTCCTGGCCCGCATCTGTCCAGTACCCCAATGGCAGCCTCATCCTCCGGTTCTGGGTCTCAGCGGGGACCCACCCCGTATTCCGTGGTGCATGAAGGCCAAGAGCTGAAGGCTAGCGGAGGGGCCCCCTAGCCCGGGAACGGAAACCCTGTGCGCGGCTTGGCTCCCAGAGACTGAGACAGAGACCAGGAGAGAGACTGGCCGGTGCTCCGGAAGGCTGAGAGGCCTTAGGCTTGGGGCGTGGGGACAGCCCCGCGAAGCTTTGCGGGCAGCCTGGGAGGCCCGCGAGCTCTAGAGCAGGGCCTAGGGCAGTGAGTTAGCTGTCGGGGTGGGAGGCACACACGCACAGTGCTGCGCAGCCCAAGATGGCGCGTTGGGGACAGGGCTGAGCTCAGGTGCCCGGCAGAATGCAGGGCCGAATGCAGGCCACGGCTTGAGAGAGGCCCGCGGTCAGGCCAGCAGGCCTAGCCGCGCTGGGCTCGGTCTGCCTCTCGCCTGCCCCAGGGCTCGCAAGAACCAGCCCGGCGCTCCAAAGGGGCCCCAAGTCCTCCCTAGAGGCTGAGGCCGGCCTCTGGGGGCCTCAGGCACACGCCTGCGGGCAGGAGCGAGCCCGCTAAAGCTTCTCTTGCAGAAGCTCTGGGCCCCCGCGCTCCCATGTGGCTTGGGCATGCACAGTGGATGATTTCAGGCACCTGGGGGCGGGGCTGGGGCCGGGGCTAGAGTGGGTGGGTGGGCATGGCCCTGTCCCCCAGGCTGCTGGTGTGATCCATTTGTGACCAGCAGTGTGGGCACTCAGGGCAAAACTGTGGTTCTGAGTTCGGTGCTGTCACAGGAGGCCCGGAGGGTCACGTGGACTGTCTCATGATCCCCAAGTGGGCGGAGCGTGAGTGGAGCGTGTTCAGAGTGCAGGCACTCAGGCGCTCACAGCTGAGCGGCGCCTGGGCCCCTCACGTGACCCCTGTGTGCCAGCAGGAGGTGGCAGCACAGAGCAATGCGGGGCCGCTTGCGCCTTGAGGCCCGCGGGCAGCAAGCTGCCGTGCGCAGACCGCTGGGCCTGGTTCTCCAGGCTGCCTGGACACATGTGCGGTGGCTTGTCCAAACCAGGGGCTCCAGCCTGCCTTCTGAGAATATTCAGGTTGCTGGGCTCTGCTCCCTCTCTCGGGTCTCGGGGTTGGGCCTTCGAAACCCATACGCGCTTCAGGCCCCCATCCTCCTGGCCCGCAGCTGCCCACCACTCAAATGGCATCCTCATCCTCCGGTTCTGGGTCTCAGGGGGATGGACCCCGGATTCCGTGGTGCATGAAGGCCAAGAGCTGAAGGCTAGTGGAGGGGCCCCCTAGCCCGGGAACGGAAACCCTGTGTGCGGCTTGGCTCCCAGAGACTGAGACAGAGACCAGGAGAGAGACTGGCCGGTGTTCCGGCAGGCTAAGAGGCCTTAGGCTTGGGGCGTGGGGACAGCCACCCGAAGCTTTGCGGGCAGCCTGGGAGGCCCGCGAGCTCTAGAGCAGGGCCTAGGGCAGTGAGTTAGGTGTCGGGGTGGGAGGCACACACGAACAGTGCTGCGCAGCCCAAGACGGCGCGTTGGGGACAGGGCTGAGCTCAGGTGCCCGGCCGAATGCAGGGCCGAATGCAGGCCGCGGCTTGAGAGAGGCCCGCGGTCAGGCCAGCAGGCCTGGCCGCGCTGGGCTCGGTCTGCCTCTCGCCCACCCCAGGGCTCGCAAGAGCCAGCCCAGCGCTCCAAAGGGGCACCAAGTCCTGCCTAGAGGCTGAGGCCGGCCCCTGGGGGCCTCAGGCAGACACCTGCGGGCAGGAGCGAGCCCGCTAAAGCTTCTCTTGCAGAAGCTGTGGGCCCCCGAGCTCCCATGCGGCTTACGCATGCGCAGTGGATGATTTCTGGCAAATGGGGGCAGGCCTGGGGCTGGGGCCGGGGCTGTGGAGGGTGGGTGGGCATGGCCCTGACCCTCAGGCTGCTGGTGGGATCCATTTGTGACCAGCAGTGTGGGCACTCAGGGCAGAACTGTGGCTCTAGTTCGGGGCTGTCACGGGAGGCCCGGAGGGGCATGTGGACTGTCTCATGATCCCCGCGTGGGCGGAGCATGGGTCGAGCTTCTGCAGAGCGTGTTCAGAGCGCAGGCGTTCAGGCGCTCACAGCTGAGCAGCGCCTGGGCCCCACACGTGACCCCTGTGTGCCAGCAGGGGGCAGCAGCACAGAGCAATGCGGGGCTTCTTGCACGTGGAGGACCGCGGGCAGTAGGCTGCCTTGTGCCGACCTCCGGGCCTGGCACTCCAGGCTGCCTGGACACATGTGCGGTGGCTTGTCCAAGCCAGGGGCTCCAGCCTGCCTTCTGAGAATATTCAGGTTGCTGGGCTCTGCTCCCTCTCTCGGGTCTCGGGGTCGGGCCTTCGAAACCCATACCCACTTCACGCCCCCATCCTCCTGGCCCGCAGCTGCCCACCACCCAAATGGCAGCCTCATCCTCCGGTTCTGGGTCTCAGTGGAGACGGCCCCCAGATTCCGTGGTGCATGAAGGCCAAGAGCTGAAGGCTAGCGGAGGGGCCCCCTAGCCCGGGAACGGAAACCCTGTGCATGGCTTGGCACCCAGAGACTGAGACAGAGACCAGGAGAGAGACTGGCCGGTGTTCCGGCAGGCTAAGAGGCCTTAGGCTTGGGGCGTATGGCGGCAACCCCCCGAAGCTTTGCGGGCAGCCTAGAGCAGCCCGCGAGCTCTAGAGCAGGGCCTAGGCCAGTGAGTTAGGTGTCGGGGTGGGAGGCACACACGCACAGTGCTGCGCAGCTCAAGACGGCCCTTTGGGGACAGG
Organism: Lepus europaeus; assembly: GCF_033115175.1. Lineage (NCBI taxonomy): Eukaryota > Metazoa > Chordata > Mammalia > Lagomorpha > Leporidae > Lepus > Lepus europaeus. The sequence goes on along the minus strand of NW_026909579.1, from coordinate 5,915 downwards.
GCTGAGCTCAGGTGCCCGGCCGAATGCAGGGCTGAATGTAGGCCACTGCTTGAGTGAGGCCTGCGGTCAGGCCAGCCGGCCTGGCCGCGCTGGGCACGGTCTGCCTCTCGACCGCCCCAGGGCACGCAAGAGCCAGCCCAGCGCTCCAAAAGGGCCCCAAGTCCTACCTAGAGGGTGAGGCTGGCCTCTGGGGGCCTCAGGCACATGCCTGCGGGCAGGAGCGAGCCCGCTAAAGCTTCTCTTGCAGAAGCTCTGGGCCCCCCGCGCTCCCATGCGGCTTGAGCATGCGCAGTGGATGATTTCTGGCACCTGGGGCTGGGGCTGGGGCTGGGGCTGGGGCTGGGGCTGGGGCTGGGGCCGGGGCTAGGGTGGGTGGGTGGGCATGGCCCTGTCCCCCAGGCTGCTGGTGTGATCCATTTGTGACCAGCAGTGTGGGCACTCAGGGCAGAACTGTGGTTCTGAGTTCGGTGCTGTAACGGGAGGCCCGGAGGGTCACGTGGACTGTCTCATGATCCCCACGTTGACGGAGCGTGAGTGGAGCGTGTTCAGAGCGCAGGTATTCATGCGCTCACGCGGCGCCTGGACCCCTCACGTGCGGGGCCGCTTGCGCGTGTAGGCCCGCAGGTAGCAAGCTGCCTTGTACGGACCGCCGGGCCTGGCACTCCAGGCTGCCTGGACACATGTGCGGTGGCTTGTCCAAGCCAGGGGCTCCAGCCTGCCTTCTGAGAATATTCAGGTTGCTGGGCTCTGCTCCCTCTCTCGGGTCTCGGGGTCGGGCCTTCGAAACCCATACGCGCTTCAGGCCCCCATCCTCCTGGCCCGCAGCTGCCCACCACCCAAATGGCAGCCTCATCCTCCGGTTCTGGGTCTCAGCGGGGACGGCCCCCGGATTCCGTGGTGCATGAAGGCCAAGAGCTGAAGGCTAGCGGAGGGGCCCCCTAGCCCGGGAACGGAAACCCTGTGCGCGGCTTGGCTCCCAGAGACTGAGACAGAGACCAGGAGAGAGACTGGCCGGTGTTCCGACAGGCTAAGAGGCCTCAGGCTTGGGGCGTGGGGACAGCCCCCCGAAGCTTTGCGGGCAGCCTGGGAGGCCTGCGAGCTCTAGAGCAGGGCCTAGGCCAGTGAGTTAGGTGTCCAAGTGGGAGGCACACACGCACAGTGCTGCGCAGCCCAAGACGGCGTGTTGGGGACATGGCTGAGCTCAGGTGCCTGGCCGAATGCAGGCCACTGCTTGAGTGAGGCCTGGCCGCGCTGGGCGCGGTCTGCCTCTCGCAGCCGCTGGGCACGCAAGAGCCAGCCCGGTGCTCCAAAGGGGCCCCAAGTCCTCCCTAGAGGCTGAGGCCGGCCTCTGGGGGCCTCAGGCACATGCCTGCGGGCAGGAGCGAGCCCGCTAAAGCTTCTCTTGCAGAAGCTCTGGGCCCCGGCGCTCCCATGCGGCTTGCGCATGCGCAGTGGATGATTTCTGGCACCTGGGGACGGGGCTGGGGCTGGGGCTGGGGCCGGGGCTGGGGTGGGTGGGTGGGCATGGCCCTGTCCACCAGACTGCTGGTGTGATCCATTTGTGACCAGCAGTGTGGGCACTCAGGGCAGAACTGTGGCTCTGAGTTCGGGGCTGTCACGGGAGGCCCGGAGGAGCACGTGGACTCTCTCATGATCCCCTTGTGGGCGGAGCATGTGTGGAGCGCCACAGGAGCCTGTTCAGAGCGCAGGCGCTCAGGGGCTTGCAGCTGAGTGGCGCCTGGCCCCTCACGTGACCCCTGTGTGCCAGCAGGGGGCGGCAGCACAGAGCAATGCAGGGCCGCTTGCGCATGGAGGCCCGTGGGCAGCAAGCTGCCTTGTGCCGCCCGCTGGGCTTGGCATTCCAGGCTGCCTGGATAGATGTGTGGTGGTTTGTCCAACCCAAGGGCTGCAGCCTGCCTTCTGAGAATACTCAGGTTGCTGGGCTCTGCTCCCTCTCTCGGGTCTCAGGGTCGGGCCTTCGAAACCCATACCTGCTTCAGGCCCCCTTCCTCCTGGCCCTTAGCTGCCCAGAACCCAAATGGCAGCCTCATCATCCAGTTCTGGGTCTCAGTGGGGACGGCCCCCGGATTCCGTGGTGCATGAAGGCCAAGAGCTGAAGGCTAGCGGAGGGGCCCCCTAGCCCGGGAACGGAAACCCTGTGCGCGGTTGGCTCCCAGAGACTGAGAGACAAGGAGAGAGACTGGCCGGTGCTCCGGCAGGATAAGAGGCCTCAGGCTTGGGGCGTATGGCGGCAGGCCCCCGAAGCTTTGCGGGCAGCCTGGGAGGCCCGCGAGCTCTAGAGCAGGGCCTAGGCCAGTGAGTTAGGTGTCGGGGTGGGAGGCACACACGAACAGTGCTGCGCAGCCCAAGACAGGGCATTGGGGACAGGGCTGAGCTCAGGTGCCCGGCCGAATGCAGGGCCGAATGCAGGCCGCGGCTTGAGAGAGGCCCGCGGTCAGGCCAGCAGGCCTGGCCGCGCTGGGCTCGGTCTGCCTCTCGCCTGCCCCAGGGCTCGCAAGAGCCAGCCCGGCGCTCCAAAGGGGCCCCAAGTCCTACCTAGGGGCTGAGGCCGGCCCCTGGGGGCCTCAGGCACACGCCTGCGGGCAGGAGCGAGCCCGCTAAAGCTTCTCTTGCAGAAGCTCTGGGCCCCCGAGCTCCCATGCGGTTTGCGCATGCGCAGTGGATGATTTCTGGCACCTGGGGGCGGGCCTGGGGCTGGGGCTGGGGCTGGGGCTGTGGAGGGTGGGTGGGCATGGCCCTGACCCTCAGGCTGCTGGTGGGATCCGTTTGTGACCAGCAGTGTGGGCACACAGAGCAGAACTGTGGCTCTGAGTTCGGGGCTGTCATGGGAGGCCCGGAGGGTCACGTGGACTGTCTCATGATCCCCGCGTGGACAGAGCGTGAGTGGACCGTGTTCAGAGCGCAGGCGCTCAGGCACTCACAGCTGAAAGGCGCCTGGGCCCGCCAAGTGAAGCCTATGTGCTAGCAGGGGGCGGCTTCACAGAGCAATGCGGGGCCGCTTGCGCGTGGAGGCCCGTGGGCAGCAAGCTGCCTTGTGCGGACCGCCGGGCCTGGCACTCCAGGCTGCCTGGACACATGTGCGGTGGCTTGTCCTAGCCAGGGGCTCTAGGCTGCCTTCTGAGAATATTCAGGTTGCTGGGCTCTGCTCCCTCTCTCGGGTGTCGGGGTCGGGCCTATGAAACCCATACGCGCTTCAGGCCCCCATCCTCCTGGCCCTTAACTGCCCACCACCCAAATGGCAGCCTCATCCTCCGGTTCTGGGTCTCAGCGGGGACGGACCCCGGATTCCGTGGTGCATGAAGGCCAAGAGCTGAAGGCTAGCGGAGGGGCCCCCTAGACCGGGAACGGAAACCCTGTGCACGGCTTGGCTCCCAGAGACTGAGACAGAGACCAGGAGAGAGACTGGCCGGTGCTCCGGAAGGCTAAGAGGCCTTAGGCTTGGGGCGTGGGGACAGCCCCCCGAAGCTTTGCGGGCAGCCTGGGAGGCCCGCGAGCTCTAGAGCAGGGCCTAGGCCAGTGAGTTAGGTGTCGGGGTGGGAGGCACACACGCACAGTGCTGCGCAGCCCAAGACGGCGCGTTGGGGACAGGGCTGAGCTCAGGTGCCCGGCTGAATGCAGTCCGCGGCTTGAGAGTGGCCCAGGGTCAGGCCAGCATGCCTGGCCGTGCTGGGTGTGGTCTGCATCTCGCCCGCCCCACGGCACGCAAGAGCAAGCCCGGGGCACCAAAGTGGCCCTAAGTCCTCCCTAGAGGCTGAGGCCGGCTACTGGGGGCCTCAGACACACCCCTGCGGGCAGGAGCGAGCCCGCTAAAGCTTCTCTTGCAGAAGCTCTGGGCCCCCGCGCTCCCAAGTGGCTTGCACATGCGCAGTGGTTGATTTCTGGCACCTGGGTCGGGGCTGGGGAGGGTGGGTGGGCATGGCCCTGTCTCCCAGGCTGCTGGTGGGATCCATTTGTGACCAGCAGTGTGGGCACTCAGGGCAGAACTGTGGCTCTGAGTTCGGCGCTGTCACGGGAGGCCCTGAGGGTCACGTGGACTGTCTCATGATCCCCGCGTGGTCGGAGCATGGGTCGAGCTTCAGCAGGGCGTGTTCAGAGCGCAGGTGCTCAGGCATTCACAGCTGAGCAGCGCCTGGGCCCCTCACGTGACCCCTGTGTGCCGGCAGGGGGCAGCAGCACAGAGCAATGCGGGGCCTCTTGCACGTGGAGGCCCGCGGGCAGCAAGCTGCCTTGTGCTGACCTCCGGGCCTGGCACTCCAGGCTGCCTGGACACATGTGCGGTGGCTTGTCCAAGCCAGGGGCTCTAGGCTGCCTTCTGAGGATATTCAGGTTGCTGGGCTCTGCTCCCTCTCTCAGGTGTCGGGGTCGGGCCTTCGAAACCCATACCCGCTTCAGGCCCCCATCCTCCTGGCCCGCAGCTGCCCACCACCCAAATGGCAGCCTCATCCTCCGGTTCTGGGTCTCAGCGGGGATGGCCCCCGGATTCCGTGGTGCATGAAGGCCAAGAGCTGAAGGCTAGCGGAGGGGCCCCCTAGCCCGGGAATGGAAACCCTGTGCGCGGCCTGGCTCCTAGAGACTGAGACAGAGACCAGGAGAGAGACTGGCCGGTGCTCCGGCAGGCTAAGAGGCCTTAGGCTTGGGGCGTGGGGACAGCCCCCCGAAGCTTTGCGGGCAGCCTGGGAGGCCCGCGAGCTCTAGAGCAGGGCCTAGGGCAGTGAGTTAGGTGTCGGGGTGGGAGGCACGCACGCACAGTGCTGCGCAGCCCTAGACGGCACGTTGGGGACAGGGCTGAGCTCAGGTGCCCGGCCGAATGCAGGGCTGAATGTAGGCCGCGGCTTGAGAGTGGCCCAGGGTCAGGCCAGCAGGCCTGGCAGCGCTGGGCTCGGTCTGACGATCGCCCGCCCCAGGGCTCGCAAGAGCCAGCCCGGTGCTCCAAAGGGGCCCCAAGTCCTCCCTAGAGGCTGAGGCCGCCCTCTGGGGCCCTCAGGCACACACCTGCGGGCAGGAGCGAGCCCGCTAAAGCTTCTCTTGCAGAAGCTCTGTGTCCCCGCGCTCCCATGCGGCTTGCGCATGCGCAGTGGATGATTTCTGGCACCTGGGGCTGGGGCTGGGGCTGGGGCTGGGGCTGGGGTGGGTGGGCATGGCCCTGTTCCCCAGGCTGCTGGTGTGATCCATTTGTGACCAGCAGTGTGGGCACTCAGGGCAGAACTGTGGTTCTGAGTTCGGTGCAGTCCCGGGAGGCCCGGAGGGTCACGTGGACTGTCTCATGATCCCCACGTTGGCGGAGCGTGAGTGGAGCGTGTTCAGAGCGCAGGCACTCAGGCGCTCACAGGTGAGTGGCGCCTGGGCTGCTCACGTGTGGGGCCGCTTGCGCGTGGAGGCCCCCGGGCAGCAAGCTTCCTTGTGCCGACCGCCGGGCCTGGCACTCCAGGCTGCCTGGACACATGTGCAGTGGCTTGTCCAAGCTAGGGGCTCCAGCCTGCCTTCTGACAATATTCAGGTTGCTGGGCTCTGCTCCCTCTCTCGGGTCTCGGGGTCGGGCCTGCGAAACCCATACCCGCTTCAGGTCCCCATCCTCCTGGCCCGCAGCTGCTCAGCACCCAAATGGCAGCCTCATCCTCCGGTTCTGGGTCTCAGCGGGGACGGACCCCGGATTCCGTGGTGCATGAAGGCCAAGAGCTGAAGGCTAGCGGAGGGGCCCCCTAGCCCGGGAACGGAAACCCTGTGCGCGGCTTGGCTCCCAGAGACTGAGACAGAGACCAGGAGAGAGACTGGCCGGTGTTCCGACAGGCTAAGAGGCCTCAGGGTTGGGGCGTGGGGACAGCCCCCCGAAGCTTTGCGGGCAGCCTGGGAGGCCCGCGAGCTCTAGAGCAGGGCCTAGGCCAGTGAGTTAGTTG
>NW_026909578.1:0-22000 GCF_033115175.1 Lepus europaeus | reverse complement strand
CACTTGCCTAACGAAAAGACTTTGCTTTTCTCCAAAACCATTTTTACTGTGATTTTCTTGGTCCATTGCATACGAAATCCATACGAGTTTGTCCCGATATGACTGGATGAAACCGGAAATATCCGGTTTTGTTTTGGCTAACTCAATCCCAGATATTGCTACAGACTGTGGGTTGGTTTTTTTGGGATATTATCAACAGACTTTATTGTTTTGAAAGTCTTTTATCGGGGAACATTTTATTTAGAGCTTGGATACAGTAATTGGTTCCACATGGAGACACCAGCTCTACACATTCTTATTTCTAGGGAGAAAGCCATAGGAACTGCTGCAAACAAACATGGTATTTCTGTTTGTGTAGATGACATTTTATGCACTTGCCTAACGAAAAGACTTTGCTTTTCTCCAAAACCATTTTTACTGTGATTTTCTCGGTCCATTGCATACGATTCCACACGAGTTTGTCCGGATATGACTGGATGAAACCGGAAATATCCGGTTTTGTTTTGGCTAACTCAATCCCAGATATTGCTACAGACTCTGGGTTTGTTCTTTCTGGATATTATCAACGGACTTTATTGTTTTGGATGTTTTTTTATCGGGGAACATTGTATTTTAAGCTTGGGTACATAATTGGTTCCACATGGAGACACCAGCTCTACACATTCGTATTTTATAGGGAGAAAGCTAGAGGAAATGAGGAAGACAAACATGATATTTCTGTTTGTATAGATGACATTTTATGCACTTGCCTAACGAAAAGACTTTGCTTTTCTCCAAAACCATTTTTACTGTGATTTTCTCGGTCCATTGCATACGATTCCACAAGAGTTTGTCCGGATATCACTGGATGAAACCGGAAATATCCGGTTTTGTTTTGGCTAATTCAATCCCAGATATTGCTACAGACTCTGGGTTTGTTCTTTTTGGATATTATCAACGGACTTTATTGTTTTGGATGTTTTTTTATCGGGGAACATTGTATTTTAAGCTTGGGTACATAATTGGTTCCACATGGAGACACCAGCTCTACACATTCGTATTTTCTAGGGAGAAAGCTAGAGGAAATGAGGAAGACAAACATGATATTTCTGTTTGTATAGATGAGATTTTATGCACTTGCCTAACGAAAAGACTTTGCTTTTCTCCAAAACCATTTTTACTGTGATTTTCTCGGTCCATTGCATACGAAATCCACACGAGTTTGTCCCGATATGACTGGATGAAACCGGAAATATCCCGTTTTGTTTTGGCTAACTCAATCCCAGATATTGCTACAGCTTCTGGGTTTGTTCTTTCTGGATATTATCAACGGACTTTATTGATTTGGATGTTTTTTTATCAGGGAACATTGTATTTTCAGCTTGGGTACTTAATTGGTTCCACATGGAGACACCAGCTCTACACATTCGTATTTTCTAGGGCGAAAGCCAGAGGAACTGCTGCAAACAAACATGGTATTTGTGTTTGTGTAGATGACATTTTATGCACTTGCCTAACGAAAAGACTTTGCTTTTCTCCAAAACCATTTTTACTGTGATTTTCTCGGTCCATTGCATACGATTCCACACGAGTTTGTCCGGATATGACTGGATGAAACCGGAAATATCCGGTTTTGTTTTGGCTAATTCAATCCCAGATATTGCTACAGCCTCTGGGTTGGTTTTTTCGGGATATTATCAACAGACTTTATTGTTTTGAAAGTCTTTTATCGGGGAACATTTTATTTTGAGCTTGGATACAGTAATTGGTTCCACATGGAGACACCAGCTCTACACATTCTTATTTCTAGGGAAAAAGCCATAGGAACTGCTGCAAACAAACATGATATTTCTGTTTGTGTAGAAGACATTTTATGCACTTGCCTAACGAAAAGACTTTGCTTTTCTCCAAAACCATTTTTACCATGATTTTCTCGGTCCATTGCATACGAATTCCACACCTCTTTGTCCGGATAGGAGTGGATAAAACCGGAAATATCCGGTTTTGTTTTGGCTAACTCAATCCCAGATATTGCTACAGACTGTGGGTTGGTTTTTTCGGGATATTATCAACAGAATTTATTGTTTTGAAAGTCTTTTATCGGGGAACATTTTATTTAGAGCTTGGATACAGTAATTGGTTCCACATGGAGACACCAGCTCTACACATTCGTATTTTCTAGGGAGAAAGCCAGAGGAACTGCTGCAAAGAAACATGGTATTTCTGTTTGTGTAGATGACATTTTATGCACTTGCCTAATGAAAAGACTTTGCTTTTCCCCAAAAGCAGTTTTGCTCTGATTTTCTCGGTCCATTGCATACGAATTCCACACCACCTTTTCCAGAAATGACTGGATGAAACCAGAAATATCCGGTTGTGTTTTGGCTAACTCAATCCAAAATACTGTGAAAGATCCTGTGTTTGTGTTTTCTGGATATTATCGATTGGCTTTATTGTTTTGAATGTTTTTATCAGGGAACATTTAATTTTGTACCATTGAAACACTAATTGGTTCATCATGGGGACACCAGCTCTATACATTCGTATTTTATAGGGAGAAAGCTAGAGGAAATGAGGAAGACAAACATGATATTTCTGTTTGTATAGATGAGATTTTATGCACTTGCCTAACGAAAAGACTTTGCTTTTCTCCAAAACCATTTTTACTGTGATTTTCTCGGTCCATTGCATACGATTCCACACGAGTTTGTCCGGATATGACTGGATGAAACCGGAAATATCCGGTTTTGTTTTGGCTAACTCAATCCCAGATATTGCTACAGACTCTGGGTTTGTTCTTTCTGGATATTATCAACGGACTTTATTGTTTTGGATGTTTTTTTATCGGGGAACATTGTATTTTCAGCTTGGGTACATAATTGGTTCCACATGGAGACACCAGCTCTACACATTCGTATTTTCTAGGGAGAAAGCTAGAGGAAATGAGGAAGACAAACATGATATTTCTGTTTGTATAGAGGAGATTTTATGCACTTGCCTAACGAAAAGACTTTGCTTTTCTCCAAAACCATTTTTACTGTGATTTTCTCGGTCCATTGCATACGAATACCACACGAGTTTGTCCGGATATGACTGGATGAAACCGGAAATATCCGGTTTTTTTTGGCTAACTCAATCCCAGATATTGCTACAGCCTCTGGGTTTGTCCTTTCTGGATATTATCAACGGATTTTATTGTTTTGGATGTTTTTTTTATCGGGGAAAATTGTATTTTCAGCTTGGGTACATAATTGGTTCCACATGGAGACACCAGCTCTACACATTCGTATTTTCTAGGGAGAAAGCTAGAGGAAATGAGGAAGACAAACATGATATTTCTGTTTGTATAGATGAGATTTTATGCACTTGCCTAACGAAAAGACTTTGCTTTTCTCCAAAACCATTTTTACTGAGATTTTCTCGGTCCATTGCATACGAATTCCACACCTCTTTGTCCGGATAGGAGTGGAAGAATCCGGAAATATCCGGTTTTGTTTTGGCTAACTCAATCCCAGATATTGCTACAGAATTTGGGTTGGTTTTTTCGGGATATTATCAACAGGCTTATTGTTTTGAAAGTCTTTTATCGGGGAACATTTTATTTAGAGCTTGGATACAGTAATTGGTTCCACATGGAGACACCAGCTCTACACATTCGTATTTCTAGGGAGAAAGCCATAGGAACTGCTGCAAACAAACATGGTATTTCTGTTTGTGTAGATGACATTTTATGCACTTGCCTAACGAAAAGACTTTGCTTTTCTCCAAAACCATTTTATCTGTGATTTTCTCGGTCCACTGCATACGAATTCCACACGAGTTTGTCCGGATATGACTGGATGAAACCGGAAATATCCGGTTTTGTTTTGGCTAACTCAATCCCAGATATTGCTACAGACTGTGGGTTTGTTTTTTCGGGATATTATCAACAGACTTTATTGTTTTGAAAGTCTTTTATCGGGGAACATTTTATTTAGAGCTTGGATACAGTAATTGGTTCCACATGGAGACACCAGCTCTACACATTCTTATTTCTAGGGAGAAAGCCATAGGAACTGCTGCAAACAAACATGGTATTTCTGTTTGTGTAGATGACATTTTATGCACTTGCCTAACGAAAAGACTTTGCTTTTCTCCAAAACCATTTTTACTGTGATTTTCTCGGTCCATTGCATACGAAATCCACACGAGTTTGTCCCGATATGACTGGATGAAACCGGAAATATCCTGTTTTGTTTTGGCTAACTCAATCCCAGATATCGCTACAGCCTCTGGGTTTCTTCTTTCTGGATATTATCAACGGACTTTATTGTTTTGGATGTTTTTTTATCAGGGACCATTCTATTTTCAGCTTGGGTACATAATTGGTTCCACATGGAGACACCCCAGCTCTACACATTCGTATTTTCTAGGGAGAAAGCTAGAGGAAATGAGGAAGACAAACATGATATTTCTGTTTGTATAGATGACATTTTATGCACTTGCCTAACGAAAAGACTTTGCTTTTCTCCAAAACCATTTTTACTGTGATTTTCTCGGTCCATTGCATACGATTCCACAAGAGTTTGTCCGGATATCACTGGATGAAACCGGAAATATCCGGTTTTGTTTTGGCTAACTCAATCCCAGATATTGCTACAGACTCTGGGTTTGTTCTTTCTGGATATTATCAACGGACTTTATTGTTTTGGATGTTTTTTTATCGGGGAACATTGTATTTTAAGCTTGGGTACATAATTGGTTCCACATGGAGACACCAGCTCTACACATTCGTATTTTCTAGGGAGAAAGCTAGAGGAAATGAGGAAGACAAACATGATATTTCTGTTTGTATAGATGAGATTTTATGCACTTGCCTAACGAAAAGACTTTGCTTTTCTCCAAAACCATTTTTACTGTGATTTTCTCGGTCTATTGCATACGATTCCCCACGAGTTTGTCCGGATATGACTGGATGAAACCAGAAATATCCGGTTTTGTTTTGGCTAACTCAATCCCAGATATTGCTACAGCCTCTGGGTTTGTCCTTTCTGGATATTATCAACGGATTTTATTGTTTTGGATGTTTTTTAATCGGGGAACATGGTATTTTCAGCTTGGATACAGTAATTGGTTCCACATGGAGACACCAGCTCTACACATTCTTATTTCTAGGGAGAAAGCCATAGGAACTGCTGCAAACAAACATGATATTTCTGTTTGTGTAGATGACATTTTATGCACTTCACTAACGAAAAGACTTTGCTTTTCTCTAAAACCACATTTACTGTGATTTTCTCGGTCCATTGCATACGAATTCCACACCTCTTTGTCCGGATAGGAGTGGATGAAACCGGAAATATCCGGTTTTGTTTTGGCTAACTCAATCCCAGATATTGCTACAGACTGTGGGTTGGTTTTCTCGGGATATTATCAACAGACTTTATTGTTTTGAAAGTCTTTTATCGGGGAACATTTTATTTAGAGCTTGGATACAGTAATTGGTTCCACATGGAGACACCAGCTCTACACATTCATATTTTCTAGGGAGAAAGCCAGAGGAACTGCTGCAAACAAACATGGTATTTCTGTTTGTGTAGATGACATTTTATGCACTTGCCTAATGAAAAGACTTTGCTTTTCCCCTAAAGCAGTTTTGTTCTGATTTTCTCAGTCCATTGCATACGAATTCCACACCACCTTTTCCAGAAATGACTGGATGAAACCAGAAATATCCGGTTGTGTTTTGGCTAACTCAATCGAAAATATTGTGAAAGCTTCTGTGTTTGTGTTTTCTGGATATTATCGATGGACTTTATTGTTTTGAATGTTTTTATCAGGGAACATTTAATTTTGTACCATTGAAACACTAATTGGTTCATCATGGGGACACCAGCTCTATACATTCGTATTTTATAGGGAGAAAGCTAGAGGAAATGAGGAAGACAAACATGATATTTCTGTTTGTATAGATGACATTTTATGCACTTGCCTAACGAAAAGACTTTGCTTTTCTCCAAAACCATTTTTACTGTGATTTTCTCGGTCCATTGCATACAATTCCACACGAGTTTGTCCGGATATGACTGGATGAAACCGGAAATATCCGGTTTTGTTTTGGCTAACTCAATCCCAGATATTGCTACAGCCTCTGGGTTTGTTCTTTCTGGATATTATCAACGGACTTTATTGTTTTGGATGTTTTTTTATCGGGGAACATTGTATTTTCAGCTTGGGTACATAATGGGTTCCACATGGAGACACCAGCTCTACACATTCGTATTTTCTAGGGAGAAAGCTAGAGGAAATGAGGAAGACAAACATGATATTTCTGTTTGTATAGATGAGATTTTATGCACTTGCCTAACGAAAAGACTTTGCTTTTCTCCAAAACCATTTTTACTGTGATTTTCTCGGTCCATTGCATACGATTCCACACGAGTTTGTCCGGATATGACTGGATGAAACCGGAAATATCCGGTTTTGTTTTGGCTAACTCAATCCCAGATATTGCTACAGCCTCTGGGTTTCTTCTTTCTGGATATTATCAACGGACTTTATTGTTTTGGATGTTTTTTTATCAGGGACCATTGTATTTTCAGCTTGGGTACATAATTGGTTCCACATGGAGACACCCCAGCTCTACACATTCGTATTTTCTAGGGAGAAAGCTAGAGGAAATGAGGAAGACAAACATGATATTTCTGTTTGTATAGATGACATTTTATGCACTTGCCTAACGAAAAGACTTTGCTTTTCTCCAAAACCATTTTTACTGTGATTTTCTCGGTCCATTGCATACGATTCCACAGGAGTTTGTCCGGATATCACTGGATGAAACCGGAAATATCCGGTTTTGTTTTGGCTAACTGAATCCCAGATATTGCTACAGACTCTGGGTTTGTTCTTTCTGGATATTATCAACGGACTTTATTGTTTTGGATGTTTTTTTATCGGGGAACATTGTATTTTAAGCTTGGGTACATAATTGGTTCCACATGGAGACACCAGCTCTACACATTCGTATTTTCTAGGGAGAAAGCTAGAGGAAATGAGGAAGACAAACATGATATTTCTGTTTGTATAGATGAGATTTTATGCACTTGCCTAACGAAAAGACTTTGCTTTTCTCCAAAACCATTTTTACTGTGATTTTCTCGGTCCATTGCATACGAAATCCACACGAGTTTGTCCCGATATGACTGGATGAAACCGGAAATATCCCGTTTTGTTTTGGCTAACTCAATCCCAGATATTGCTACAGCCTCTGGGTTGGTTCTTTCTGGATATTATCAATGGACTGTACTGTTTTGGATGTTTTTTTATCGGGGAACATTGTATTTTCAACTTGGGTACATAATTGGTTCCACATGGAGACACCAGCTCTACACATTCTTATTTTCTAGGGCGAAAGCCAGAGGAACTGCTGCAAACAAACATGATATTTCTGTTTGTGTAGATGACATTTTATGCACTTGCCTAACGAAAAGACTTTGCTTTTCTCCAAAACCATTTTTACTGTGATTTTCTCGGTCCATTGCATACGAATTCCACACCTCTTTGTCCGGATAGGAGTGGATAAAACCGGAAATATCCGGTTTTGTTTTGGCTAACTCAATCCCAGATATTGCTACAGATTTTCGGTTTGTTTTTTCAGGATATTATCAACAGGCTTATTGTTTTGAAAGTCTTTTATCGGGGAACATTTTATTTTGAGCTTGGATACAGTAATTGGTTCCACATGGAGACACCAGCTCTACACAATCGTATTTTCTAGGGAGAAAGCCAGAGGAACTGCTGCAAAGAAACATGGTATTTCTGTTTGTGTAGATGACATTTTATGCACTTGCCTAATGAAAAGACTTTGCTTTTCCCCAAAACCATTTTTGCTCTGATTTTCTCGGTCCATTGCATACGAATTCCACACCACCTTTTCCAGAAATGACTGGATGAAACCAGAAATATCCGGTTGTGTTTTGGCTAACTCAATCCAAAATATTGTGAAAGCTTCTGTGTTTGTGTTTTCTGGATATTATCGATGGACTTTATTGTTTTGAGTGTTTTTATCAGGGAACATTTAATTTTGTACCATTGAAACACTAATTGGTTCATCATGGGGACACCAGCTCTATACATTCGTATTTTATAGGGAGAAAGCTAGAGGAAATGAGGAAGACAAACATGATATTTCTGTTTGTATAGATGACATTTTATGCACTTTCCTAAAGAAAAGACTTTGCTTTTCTCCAAAACCATTTTTACTGTGATTTTCTCGGTCCATTGCATACGATTCCACACGAGTTTGTCCGGATATGACTGGATGAAACCGGAAATATCCCTTTTGTTTTGGCTAACTCAATCCCAGATATTGCTACAGCCTCCGGGTTGGTTCTTTCTGGATATTATCAACGGACTTTATTGTTTTGGATGTTTTTTTATCGGTGAACATGGTATTTTCAGCTTGGATACAGTAATTGGTTCACATGGAGACACCAGCTCTACACATTCGTATTTTATAGGGAGAAAGCTAGAGGAACTGCGGCAAACAAACATGATATTTCTGTTTGTATCGATGACATTTTATGCACCTGTGTAACGAAAAGACTTTGCATTTCTCCAAAACGCATTTTTACTGTGATTTTCTTGGTACACTGCATATGAATTCCACACCAGTTTGTCCGCATATGACTGGATGAAACCAGAAATATCCGGTTTTGTTTTGGCTAACTCAATCCCAGATATTGCGACTTACTCTGGGTTTGTATTTTCTGGATATTATCGATGGACTTTATTGTTTTGAATGTTTTTATTAGGGAACATTTCATTTTGTACCGTAGAAACACTAATTGGTTCGACATGGGGTCACCAGCTCTACACATTCGTATTTTATAGGGAGAAAAATAGAGGAAATGAGGAAGACAAACATGATATTTCTCTTTGTATAGATGAGATTTTATGCGCTTGCCTAACGAAAAGACTTTGCTTTTCTCCAAAACCATTTTTACTGTGATTTTCTCGGTCCACTGCATACGAATTCCACACCAGTTTGTCTGGATATGACTGGATGAAACCGGAAATATCCGGTTGTGTTTTGGCTAACTCAATCCCAGATATTGCTACAGCCTCTGGGTTTGTTCTTTCTGGATATTATCAACGGACTTTATTGTTTTGGATGATTTTTTATCGGGGAACATTGTATTTTCAGCTTGGGTACATAATTGGTTTCACATGGAGACACCAGCTCTACACATTCGTATTTTATAGGGAGAAAGCTAGAGGAAATGAGGAAGACAAACATGATATTTCTGTTTGTATAGATGAGATTTTATGCACTTGCCTAACGAAAAGACTTTGCTTTTCTCCAAAACCATTTTTAATGTGATTTTCTTGGTCCATTGCATACGAATTCCACACCAGTTTCTCCGGATATGACTGGATGAAACCGGAAATATCCGGTTTTGTTTTGGCTAACTCAATCCCAGATATTGTTACAGCCTCTGGGTTGGTTCTTTCTGGATATTATCAACGGATTTATTGTTTTGGATGTTTTTTTATCGGGGAACATTGTATTTTCAACTTGGGTACATAATTGGTTCCACATGGAGACACCAGCTCTACACATTCGTATTTTCTAGGGCGAAAGCCAGAGGAACTGCTGCAAACAAACATGGTATTTCTGTTTGTGTAGATGACATTTTATGCACTTGCCTAATGAAAAGACTTTGCTTTTCTCCAAAACCATTTTTACTGTGATTTTCTCGGTCCATTGCACACGAATTCCACACCTCTTTGACCTGATAGGAGTGGATAAAACCGGAAATATCCTGTTTTGTTTTGGATAACTCAATCCCAGATATTGCTACAGACTGTGGGTTGGTTTTTTCGGGATATTATCAACAGACTTTATTGTTTTGAATGTCTTTTATCGGGGAACATTTTATTTTGAGCTTGGATACAGTAATTGGTTCCACATGGAGACACCAGCTCTACACATTCGTATTTTCTAGGGAGAAAGCCAGAGGAACTGCTGCAAACAAACATGATATTTCTGTTTGTGTAGATGACATTTTATGCACTTCACTAACGAAAAGACTTTGCTTTTCTCCAAAACCACTTTTACTGTGATTTTCTCGGTCCATTGCATACGAATTCCACACCTCTTTGTCCGGATAGGAGTGGATAAAACCGGAAATATCCGGTTCTGTTTTGGCTAACTCAATCCCAGATATTGCTACAGACTGTGGGTTGGTTTTCTCGGGATATTATCAACAGACTTTATTGTTTTGAAAGTGTTTTATCGGGGAACATTTTATTTAGAGCTTGGATACAGTAATTGGTTCCACATGGAGACAGCAGCTCTACACATTCGTATTTTCTAGGGAGAAAGCCAGAGGAACTGCTGCAAACAAACGTGATATTTCTGTTTGTGTAGATGACATTTTATGCACTTGCCTAATGAAAAGACTTTGCTTTTCCCCAAAACCATTTTTGCTCTGATTTTCTCGGTCCAATGCATACGAATTTCACACCACCTTTTCCAGAAATGACTGGAGAAAACCAGAAATATCCGGTTTTGTTTTGGCTAACTCAATCCAAAATACTGTGAAAGATCCTGTGTTTGTGTTTTCTGGATATTATCGATGGACTTTATTGTTTTGAATGTTTTTATCAGGGAACATTTAATTTTGTACCATTGAAACACTAATTGGTTCATCATGGGGACACCAGCTCTACACATTCGTATTTTCTAGGGAGAAAGCTAGAGGAAATGAGGAAGAGAAACATGATATTTCTGTTTGTATAGATGAGATTTTATGCACTTGCATAACGAAAAGACTTTGCTTTTCTCCAAAACCACTTTTACTGTGATTTTCTCGGTCCATTGCATACGAATTCCACACCTCTTTGTCCGGATAGGAGTGGATAAAACCGGAAATATCCGGTTTTGTTTTGGCTAACTCAATCCCAGATATTGCTACAGACTGTGGGTTGGTTTTTTCGGGATATTATCAACAGACTTTATTGTTTTGAAACTCTTTTATCGGGGAACATTTTATTTTGAGCTTGGATACAGTAATTGGTTCCACATGGAGACACCAGCTCTACACATTCGTATTTTCTAGGGAGAAAGCCAGAGGAACTGCTGCAAAGAAACATGGTATTTCTGTTTGTCTAGATGACATTTTATGCACTTGCCTAATGAAAAGACTTTGCTTTTCCCCAAAAGCAGTTTTGCTCTGATTTTCTCGGTCCATTGCATACGAATTCCACACCACCTTTTCCAGAAATGACTTGATAAAACCAGAAATATCCGGTTGTGTTTTGCCTAACTCAATCCAAAATACTGTGAAAGATCCTGTGTTTGTGTTTTCTGGATATTATCGATGGACTTTATTGTTTTGAATGTTTTTATCAGGGAACATTTAATTTTGTACCATTGAAACACTAATTGGTTCATCATGGGGACACCAGCTCTATACATTCGTATTTTCTAGGGAGAAAACTAGAGGAAATGAGGAAGACAAACATGATATTTCTGTTTGTATAGATGACATTTTATGCACTTGCCTAACGAAAAGACTTTGCTTTTCTCCAAAACCATTTTTACTGTGATTTTCTCGGTCCATTGCATACGAATTCCACATGAGTTTGTCCGGATATGACTGGATGAAACCGAAAATATCCGGTTTTGTTTTGGCTAACTCAATCCCAGATATTGCTACAGCCTCTGGGTTTGTTCTTTCTGGATATTATCAACGGACTTTATTGTTTTGGATGTTTTTTTTATCGGGGAACATTGTATTTTCAGCTTGGGTACATAATTGGTTCCACATGGAGACACCAGCTCTACACATTCGTATTTTCTAGGGAGAAAGCTAGAGGAAATGAGGAAGACAAACATGATATTTCTGTTTGTATAGATGAGATTTTATGCACTTGCCTAACGAAAAGACTTTGCTTTTCTCCAAAACCATTTTTACTGTGATTTTCTCGGTCCATTGCATACGATTCCACACGAGTTTGTCCGGATATGACTGGATGAAACCGGAAATATCCGGTTTTGTTTTGGCTAACTCAATCCCAGATATTGCTACAGCCTCTGGGTTTGTTCTTTCTGGATATTATCAACAGACTTTATTGTTTTGGATGTTTTTTTATCTGGGAACATTGTATTTTCAGCTTGGGTACATAATTGGTTCCACATGGAGACACCAGCTCTACACATTCGTATTTTATAGGGAGAAAGCTAGAGGAAATGAGGAAGACAAACATGATATTTCTGTTTGTGTAGATGACATTTTATGCACTTGCCTAACGAAAAGACTTTGCTTTTCTCCAAAACCATTTTTACTGTGATTTTCTCCGTCCATTGCATACGAATTCCACACGAGTTTGTCCGGATATGACTGGATGAAACCGGAAATATCCGGTTTTGTTTTGGCTAACTCAATCCCAGATATTGCTACAGCCTCTGGGTTGGTTCTTTCTGGATATTATCAACAGACTTTATTGTTTTGGATGTTTTTTTATCGGGGAACATTGTATTTTCAGCTTGGGTACATAATTGGTTCCACATGGAGACACCAGCTCTACACATTCGTATTTTCTAGGGCGAAAGCCAGAGGAACTGCTGCAAACAAACATGATATTTCTGTTTGTGTAGATGACATTTTATGCACTTGCCTAACGAAAAGACTTTGCTTTTCTCCAAAACCATTTTTACTGTGATTTTCTCGGTCCATTGCATACGAATTCCACACCTCTTTGTCCGGATATGAGTGGATAAAACCGGAAATATCCGGTTTTGTTTTGGCTAACTCAATCCCAGATATTGCTACAGACTTGGGGTTGGTTTTTTCGGGATATTATCAACAGGCTTATTGTTTTGAAAGTCTTTTATCGGGGAACATTTTGTTTTGAGCTTGGATACAGTAATTGGTTCCACATGGAGACACCAGCTCTACACATTCGTATTTTCTAGGGAGGAAGCCAGAGGAACTGCTGCAAACAAACATGATATTTCTGTTTGTGTAGATGACATTTTATGCACTTGCCTAACGAAAAGACTTTGCTTTTCTCCAAAACCATTTTATCTGTGATTTTCTCGGTCCATTGCATACGAATTCCACACCTCTTTGTCCGGATAGGAGTGGATAAAACCGGAAATATCCGGTTTTGTTTTGGATAACTCAATCCCAGATATTGCTACAGACTGTGGGTTGGTTTTTTCGGGATATTATCAACAGGCTTATTGTTTTGAAAGTCTTTTATCGGGGAACATTTTGTTTTGAGCTTGGATACAGTAATTGGTTCCACATGGAGACACCAGCTCTACACATTCGTATTTTCTAGGGAGAAAGCCAGAGGAACTGCTGCAAACAAACATGATATTTCTGTTTGTGTAGATGACATTTTATGCACTTGCCTAACGAAAAGACTTTGCTTTTCTCCAAAACCACTTTTACTGTGATTTTCTCGGTCCATTGCATACGAATTCCACACCTCTTTGTCCGGATAGGAGTGGATAAAACCGGAAATATCCGGTTTTGTTTTGGCTAACTCAATCCCAGATATTGCTACAGACTGTGGGTTGGTTTTTTCGGGATATTATCAACAGACTTTATTGTTTTGAAAGTCTTTTATCGGGGAACATTTTATTTTGAGCTTGGATACAGTAATTGGTTCCACATGGAGACACCAGCTCTACACATTCGTATTTTCTAGGGAGGAAGCCAGAGGAACTGCTGCAAACAAACATGATATTTCTGTTTGTGTAGATGACATTTTATGCACTTGCCTAACGAAAAGACTTTGCTTTTCTCCAAAACCATTTTATCTGTGATTTTCTCGGTCCATTGCATACGAATTCCACACCTCTTTGTCCGGATAGGAGTGGATAAAACCGGAAATATCCGGTTTTGTTTTGGATAACTCAATCCCAGATATTGCTACAGACTGTGGGTTGGTTTTTTCGGGATATTATCAACAGGCTTATTGTTTTGAAAGTCTTTTATCGGGGAACATTTTATTTTGAGCTTGGATACAGTAATTGGTTCCACATGGAGACACCAGCTCTACACATTCGTATTTTCTAGGGAGAAAGCCAGAGGAACTGCTGCAAACAAACATGGTATTTCTGTTTGTGTAGATGACATTTTATGCACTTGCCTAATGAAAAGACTTTGCTTTTCCCCAAAACCATTTTTGCTCTGATTTTCTCGGTCCATTGCATACGAATTCCACACCACCTTTTCCAGAAATGACTGGAGAAACCAGAAATATCCAGTTGTGTTTTGGCTAACTCAATCCAAAATATTGTGAAAGATCCTGTGTTTGTGTTTTCTGGATATTATCGATGGACTTTATTGTTTTGAATGTTTTTATCAGGGAACATTTAATTTTGTACCATTGAAACACTAATTGGTTCATCATGGGGACACCAGCTCTATACATTCGTATTTTCTAGGGAGAAAGCTAGAGGAAATGAGGAAAACAAACATGATATTTCTGTTTGTATAGATGAGATTTTATGCACTTGCCTAACGAAAAGACTTTGCTTTTCTCCAAAACCATTTTTACTGTGATTTTCTCGGTCCATTGCATACGAATTCCACACGAGTTTGTCCGGATATGACTGGATGAAACCGGAAATATCCGGTTTTGTTTTGGCTAACTCAATCCCAGATATTGCTACAGCCTCTGGGTTGGTTCTTTCTGGATATTATCAACAGACTTTATTGTTTTGGATGTTTTTTTATCGGGGAACATTGTATTTTCAGCTTGGGTACATAATTGGTTC
The DNA here is from genome assembly GCF_033115175.1 of Lepus europaeus. Taxonomy (NCBI): domain Eukaryota; kingdom Metazoa; phylum Chordata; class Mammalia; order Lagomorpha; family Leporidae; genus Lepus; species Lepus europaeus. The sequence goes on along the minus strand of NW_026909578.1, from coordinate 7,242 downwards.
CACATGGAGACACCAGCTCTACACATTCGTATTTTCTAGGGCGAAAGCCAGAGGAACTGCTGCAAACAAACATGATATTTCTGTTTGTGTAGATGACATTTTATGCACTTGCCTAACGAAAAGACTTTGCTTTTCTCCAAAACCATTTTTACTGTGATTTTCTCGGTCCATTGCATACGAATTCCACACCTCTTTGTCCGGATATGAGTGGATAAAACCGGAAATATCCGGTTTTGTTTTGGCTAACTCAATCCCAGATATTGCTACAGACTTGGGGTTGGTTTTTTCGGGATATTATCAACAGGCTTATTGTTTTGAAAGTCTTTTATCGGGGAACATTTTGTTTTGAGCTTGGATACAGTAATTGGTTCCACATGGAGACACCAGCTCTACACATTCGTATTTTCTAGGGAGGAAGCCAGAGGAACTGCTGCAAACAAACATGATATTTCTGTTTGTGTAGATGACATTTTATGCACTTGCCTAACGAAAAGACTTTGCTTTTCTCCAAAACCATTTTATCTGTGATTTTCTCGGTCCATTGCATACGAATTCCACACCTCTTTGTCCGGATAGGAGTGGATAAAACCGGAAATATCCGGTTTTGTTTTGGATAACTCAATCCCAGATATTGCTACAGACTGTGGGTTGGTTTTTTCGGGATATTATCAACAGGCTTATTGTTTTGAAAGTCTTTTATCGGGGAACATTTTGTTTTGAGCTTGGATACAGTAATTGGTTCCACATGGAGACACCAGCTCTACACATTCGTATTTTCTAGGGAGAAAGCCAGAGGAACTGCTGCAAACAAACATGATATTTCTGTTTGTGTAGATGACATTTTATGCACTTGCCTAACGAAAAGACTTTGCTTTTCTCCAAAACCACTTTTACTGTGATTTTCTCGGTCCATTGCATACGAATTCCACACCTCTTTGTCCGGATAGGAGTGGATAAAACCGGAAATATCCGGTTTTGTTTTGGCTAACTCAATCCCAGATATTGCTACAGACTGTGGGTTGGTTTTTTCGGGATATTATCAACAGACTTTATTGTTTTGAAAGTCTTTTATCGGGGAACATTTTATTTTGAGCTTGGATACAGTAATTGGTTCCACATGGAGACACCAGCTCTACACATTCGTATTTTCTAGGGAGGAAGCCAGAGGAACTGCTGCAAACAAACATGATATTTCTGTTTGTGTAGATGACATTTTATGCACTTGCCTAACGAAAAGACTTTGCTTTTCTCCAAAACCATTTTATCTGTGATTTTCTCGGTCCATTGCATACGAATTCCACACCTCTTTGTCCGGATAGGAGTGGATAAAACCGGAAATATCCGGTTTTGTTTTGGATAACTCAATCCCAGATATTGCTACAGACTGTGGGTTGGTTTTTTCGGGATATTATCAACAGGCTTATTGTTTTGAAAGTCTTTTATCGGGGAACATTTTGTTTTGAGCTTGGATACAGTAATTGGTTCCACATGGAGACACCAGCTCTACACATTCGTATTTTCTAGGGAGAAAGCTAGAGGAAATGAGGAAGACAAACATGATATTTCTGTTTGTGTAGATGACATTTTATGCACTTGCCTAACGAAAAGACTTTGCTTTTCCCCAAAAGCAGTTTTGCTCTGATTTTCTCGGTCCATTGCATACGAATTCCACACCACCTTTTCCAGAAATGACTTGATAAAACCAGAAATATCCGGTTGTGTTTTGCCTAACTCAATTTAAAATACTGTGAAAGATCCTGTGTTTGTGTTTTCTGGATATTATCGATGGACTTTATTGTTTTGAATGTTTTTATCAGGGAACATTTAATTTTGTACCATTGAAACACTAATTGGTTCATCATGGGGACACCAGCTCTACACATTCGTATTTTATAGGGAGAAAGCTAGAGGAAATGAGGAAGACAAACATGATATTTCTGTTTGTATAGATGACATTTTATGCACTTGCCTAACGAAAAGACTTTGCTTTTCTCCAAAACCATTTTTACTGTGATTTTCTCGGTCCATTGCATACGATTCCACACAAGTTTGTCAGGATATGACTGGATGAAACCGGAAATATCCGGTTTTGTTTTGGCTAACTCAATCCAAAATATTGCTACAGCCTCTGGGTTTGTTCTTTCTGGATATTATCAACAGACTTTATTGTTTTGGATGTTTTTTTATCGGGGAACATTGTATTTTCAGCTTGGGTACATAATTGGTTCCACATGGAGACACCAGCTCTACACATTCGTATTTTATAGGGAGAAAGCTAGAGGAAATGAGGAAGACAAACATGATATTTCTGTTTGTGTAGATGACATTTTATGCACTTGCCTAACGAAAAGACTTTGCTTTTCTCCAAAACCATTTTTACTGTGATTTTCTCACTCCATTGCATACGAATTCCACACCTCTAGTCCGGATAGGAGTGGATAAAACCGGAAATATCCGGTTTTGTTTTGGCTAACTCAATCCCAGATATTGCTACAGACTGTGGGTTGGTTTTTTCGGGATATTATCAACAGGCTTATTGTTTTGAAAGTCTTTTATCGGGGAACATTTTATTTTGAGCTTGGATACAGTAATTGGTTCCACATGGAGACACCAGCTCTACACATTCGTATTTTCTCGGGAGAAAGCCAGAGGAACTGCTGCAAACAAACATGATATTTCTGTTTGTGTAGATGACATTTTATGCACTTGCCTAATGAAAAGACTTTGCTTTTCTCCAAAACCATTTTATCTGTGATTTTCTCGGTCCATTGCATACGAATTCCACACGAGTTTGTCCGGATATGACTGGATGAAACCGGAAATATCCGGTTTTGTTTTGGCTAACTCAATCCCAGATATTGCTACAGCCTCTGGGTTGGTTCTTTCTGGATATTATCAACGGACTTTATTGTTTTGGATGTTTTTTTATCGGGGAACATTGTATTTTCAGCTTGGGTACATAATTGGTTCCACATGGAGACACCAGCTCTACACATTCGTATTTTCTAGGGCGAAAGCCAGAGGAACTGCTGCAAACAAACATGATATTTCTGTTTGTGTAGATGACATTTTATGCACTTGCCTAACGAAAAGACTTTGCTTTTCTCCAAAACCATTTTATCTGTGATTTTCTCGGTCCATTGCATACGAATTCCACACGAGTTTGTCCGGATATGACTGGATGAAACCGGAAATATCCGGTTTTGTTTTGGCTAACTCAATCCCAGATATTGCTACTGACTTGGGGTTGGTTTTTTCGGGATATTATCAACAGGCTTATTGTTTTGAAAGTCTTTTATCGGGGAACATTTTGTTTTGAGCTTGGATACAGTAATTGGTTCCACATGGAGACACCAGCTCTACACATTCGTATTTTCTAGGGAGGAAGCCAGAGGAACTGCTGCAAACAAACATGATATTTCTGTTTGTGTAGATGACATTTTATGCACTTGCCTAAAGAAAAGACTTTGCTTTTCTCCAAAACCATTTTATCTGTGATTTTCTCGGTCCATTGCATACGAATTCCACAGCTCTTTGTCCGGATAGGAGTGGATAAAACCGGAAATATCCGGTTTTGTTTTGGATAACTCAATCCCAGATATTGCTACAGACTGTGGGTTGGTTTTTTCGGGATATTATCAACAGACTTTATTGTTTTGAAAGTCTTTTATCGGGGAACATTTTATTTTGAACTTGGTACAGTAATTGGTTCCACATGGAGACACCAGCTCTACACATTCGTATTTTCTAGGGAGAAAGCCAGAGGAACTGCTGCAAACAAACATGGTATTTCTGTTTGTGTAGATGACATTTTATGCACTTGCCTAATGAAAAGACTTTGCTTTTCCCCAAAACCATTTTTGCTCTGATTTTCTCGGTCTGTTGCATACAAATTCCACACCACCTTTTCCAGAAATGACTGGATGGAACCAGAAATATCCGGTAATTTTTTGGCTAACTCAATCCAAAATATTGTGAAAGCTTCTGTGTTTGTGTTTTCTGGATATTATCGATGGACTTTTTTGTTTTGAATGTGTTTATCAGGGAACATTTAATTTTGTACCATTGAAACACTAATTGGTTCATCATGGGGACACCAGCTCTATACATTCGTTGTGTTTTGGCTAACTCAATCCAAAATATTGTGAAAGATCCTGTGTTTGTGTTTTCTGGATATTATCGATGGACTTTATTGTTTTGAATGTTTTTATCAGGGAACATTTAATTTTGTACCATTGAAACACTAATTGGTTCATCATGGGGACACCAGCTCTACACATTCGTATATTCTAAGGCGAAAGCCAGAGGAACTGCTGCAAACAAACATGATATTTCTGTTTGTGTAGATGACATTTTATGCACTTGCCTAACGAAAAGACTTTGCTTTTCTCCAAAACCATTTTTACTGTGATTTTCTCACTCCATTGCATACGAATTCCACACCTCTAGTTCGGATAGGAGTGGATAAAACCGGAAATATCCGGTTTTGTTTTGGCTAACTCAATCCCAGATATTGCTACAGAATTTGGGTTGGTTTTTTCGGGATATTATCAACAGGCTTATTGTTTTGAAAGTCTTTTATCGGAAAACATTTTATTTTGAGCTTGGATACAGTAATTGGTTCCACATGGAGACACCAGCTCTACACATTCGTATTTTCTCGGGAGAAAGCCAGAGGAATAGCAGCAAACAAACATGATATTTCTGTTTGTGTAGATGACATTTTATGCACTTGCCTAATGAAAAGACTTTGCTTTTCTCCAAAACCATTTTATCTGTTATTTTCTCGGTCCATTGCATAAGAATTCCACACATCTTTGTCCGGATATGAGTGGATAAAACTGGAAATATCCGGTTTTGTTTTGGATAACTCAATCCCAGATATTGCTACAGAATTTGGGTTGGTTTTTTCGGGATATTATCAACAGACTTCATTGTTTTGAAAGTCTTTTATCGGGGAACATTTTATTTTGAGCTTGGATACAGTAATTGGTTCCACATGGAGACACCAGCTCTACACATTCGTATTTTCTAGGGAGAAAGCCAGAGGAACTGCTGCAAACAAACATGGTATTTCTGTTTGTCTAGATGACATTTTATGCACTTGCCTAATGAAAAGACTTTGCTTTTCCCCAAAACCATTTTTACTCTGATTTTCTCGGTCCATTGCATACGAATTCCACACCACCTTTTCCAGAAATTACTGGATGAAACCAGAAATATCCGGTTGTGCTTTGGCTAACTCAATCCAAAATATTGTGAAAGCTTCTGTGTTTGTGTTTTCTGGATATTATCGATGGACTTTATTGTTTTGAATGTTTTTATCAGGGAACATTTAATTTTGTACCATTGAAACACTAATTGGTTCATCATGGGGACACCAGCTCTATACATTCGTATTTTATATGGAGAAAGCTAGAGGAAATGAGGAAGACAAACATGATATTTCAGTTTGTATAGATGACATTTTATGCACTTGCCTAAAGAAAAGACTTTGCTTTTCTCCAAAACCATTTTTACTGTGATTTTCTCGGTCCATTGCATACGAATTCCACACGAGTTTGTCTGAATATGACTGGATGAAACCGGAAATATCCGGTTTTGTTTTGGCTAACTCAATCCCAGATATTGCTACAGCCTCTGGGTTGGTTCTTTCTGGATATTATCAACGGACTTTATTGTTTTGGATGTTTTTTTATCAGGGAACCTTGTATTTTCAGCTTGGATACATAATTGGTTCCACATGGAGACACCAGCTCTACACATTCGTATTTTCTTGGGCGAAAGCCAGAGGAACTGCTGCAAACAAACATGATATTTCTGTTTGTGTAGATGAGATTTTATGCACTTGCCTAACGAAAAGACTTTGCTTTTCTTCAAAACCATTTTTACTGTGATTTTCTCGGTCCATTGCATACGAATTCCACACCTCTTTGTCCGGATAGGAGTGGATAAAACCGGAAATATCCGGTTTTGTTTTGGCTAACTCAATCCCAGATATTGCTACAGAATTTGGGTTGGTTTTTTCGGGATATTATCGACAGGCTTATTGTTTTGAAAGTCTTTTATCGGGGAACATTTTATTTTGAGCTTGGATACAGTAATTGGTTCCACATGGAGACACCAGCTCTACACATTCTTATTTTCTAGGGAGAAAGCCAGAGGAACTGCTGCAAACAAACATGATATTTCTGTTTGTATCGATGACATTTTATGCACTTGCCTAACGAAAAGACTTTGCTTTTCTCCAAAACCATTTTATCTGTTATTTTCTCGGTCCATTGCATACGAATTCCACACATCTTTGTCCGGATATGAGTGGATAAAACCGGAAATATCCGGTTTTGTTTTGGCTAACTCAATCCCAGATATTGCTACAGAATTTGGGTTGGTTTTTTCGGGATATTATCAACAGACTTCATTGTTTTGAAAGTCTTTTATCGGGGAACATTTTATTTTGAGCTTGGATACAGTAATTGGTTCCACATGGAGACACCAGCTCTACACATTCGTATTTTCTAGGGAGAAAGCCAGAGGAACTATTGCAAACAAACATGGTATTTCTGTTTGTCTAGATGACATTTTATGCACTTGCCTAATGAAAACACTTTGCTTTTCCCCAAAAGCAGTTTTGCTCTGATTTTCTCGGTCCATTGCATATGAATTCCACACCACCTTTTCCAGAAATGACTGGATAAAACCAGAAATATCCGGTTGTGTTTTGGCTAACTCAATCCAAAATACTGTGAAAGATCCTGTGTTTGTGTTTTCTGGATATTATCGACGGACTTTATTGTTTTGAATGTTTTTATCAGGGAACATTTAATTTTGTACCATTGAAACACTAATTGGTTCATCATGGGGACACCAGCTCTATACATTCGTATTTTCTAGGGAGAAAGCTAGAGGAAATGAGGAAGACAAACATGATATTTCAGTTTGTATAGATGACATTTTATGCACTTTCCTAAAGAAAAGACTTTGCTTTTCTCCAAAACGATTTTACTGTGATTTTCTCGGTCCACTGTATACGAATTCCACACGAGTTTGTCCGGATATGACTGGATGAAACCGGAAATATCCGGTTTTGTTTTGGCTAACTCAATCCAAGATATTGCTACAGACTCTGGGTTTGCTCTTTCTGGATATTATCAACGGACTGTACTGTTTGGATGTTTTTTTATCAGGGAACATTGTATTTTCAGCTTGGGTACATAATTGGTTCCACATGGAGACACCAGC